>NC_056747.1:687063757-687138757 GCF_019279795.1 Protopterus annectens | reverse complement strand
CAATTTTCTGTGCTAAACTGCCAGGCTGTTTATGCAAGTGCCTATTAACAAATTCAACATTTCTGCAATACTCACAGCTGAGCAGAAAGCAAAATACAAGCAATGCACTCATGTGGGATGAAAATTATGTGCAGTTCTGGTAATGTGAGGCTAGCAAAAGTACAAATAAGGAAAAAGAGTTCACATGGAACAGTGGTACAGCAGTTAGTACTGCTACCTCACAGCACTTAATTCTCAGGCTCAGTTCCTACCCGGGGTGTCTTCTGATTGGAGTCTGCATGTCCTCCTTGTGTCTGCATGGCTTTTCAATGGAGGCTTAAGCTTCTTCCCACATCTCAAAGACAAGCAGGCCAGTGAGCTGGCAGCGTTCCAAACTGTCTCTAGTTGCATACACAGTGCGCATCAGTGCGTACCTATGTCCCGTGGTGGACTAATACCTGCTTGGCCAAAGTTCTGGCTCCCCACAACTCTTTAAAGGGCAAATATGTATTGAAAATAAATGAATGGATGAAATTTTCTGGGGACAGTTGCTGGAAAGTGGTTAAGGCACAAGATGCAGTACATGCCTGAGTTTTTTTGTTGAAGGAGGGGCACAGACCATTTCTGGGCAGAAGGACAAGTTAAGTCACACATAGAATTGTGCTAGTACCACATGGAAAGGCTGCCTGCAGTACATGGATATATTCCAGAATTGGGATGATCTCTGTGAGCCACCAATGGAACACACATTTCAGTTTTTGCTATCCAGGCAAAGTGCTCTGACTTTAGTCCACAGAAATGTTTTTATTACTGCTACACTCACTAGTCTTCATAATAAAGTTATGAAATACTTAAAGAACTCTAAAGCATACAGTGGTAAAACTGATGTGTTATGAAAAAGCTATGTGGAAAATGTATAGGCATTGGTTACATGAGGACAGGTAATATGGAAAGTGAAAAGTTTCTCTACTGCATAGGAAGTGTGAATTAGTGAAAGGCACAGTTCATTTGTAAGCAGACACACCAAAGCAGGCAGAGACATGACAATGACAAACCCTATGAACAGATGAAAGGAAAGAGTATGGATACACTGTCATGTAAGAAGGTGCTAGATAGAGTAGCAGGTGATCTACAAAGCATCTAGGGGACAGAGGTTTAAAGAGATGTCAGGAAGTTCTTGATGTGGTGCAGTTTCAATTGGTGGACAGTTGTAAAGGAGTTGGGATGTGGGCTCTGTGGTGTATCGGGATAAACTTGTGGCTATGATATAGACAGCCTGGGTTCAGTTAGCTGAGCAGCAGAATGGCGAGAGGGAGGAATAAAAGTGACTTTGCCTGCTTGTCTCTTTGTAAGGAGGATAATGAAGGTTGCATGTTCATGATCACGTATCATGTCCCACGTTCAGATGATGTTACTGCGCAGTTGGGAACAACCACTTGCAGGCCCATGCACTCCTGCCACGTGAAAACATTCTAAGCATGCAAGGGAAGTGGCTAGAATAATCCCAAATTCTTCATCCAGCATTCTGATGGCTACAGGTTGTCTCATATCATATATACCTCCTAGTGTTTTAGCGCTGCATATCTACATTGAGCTTACAGACTAATGCCACATATAGGACCCTCCTGGCATATAGGAGAGCAACACAAATAAAAAAGGACAGAAGTTGGGCTGAGGAGAGGCAGGTGGTCAGCAGCAGCAGGCTTCATAATTCAGATATGACTTTTTTCCCATTGGTCAGACCCTAAAGCTCATATCTTTATAATGAATTATACACACGTCTAGAGTAGGAATAGCCTGAATAGAACATTTTCAAACAAAGCTCAAGTGTAGGGGTGCACCATTTGACATATTTGCTGATGTTGCTGAAGTCAGCTGAAGCAGCCAGTGTGATGAATTACCAAACAAAGAATTGGAGCAGGCACTGGCCTTTGCAGAATATCAAAGGACAAGGACCAGCCAGACTTGGTTAAGAGTTCATGCATATGATCTTAGTACAGTGATATAATGATGGACTTCATCTCATCTCCAGATATGCTATGTGACATAATGACAAGAAAATGATTTTTAACTTTGCAACAGTTCTAGCCATATTTATTTATTTATTTATTTCTTAAGTAGGATTTTCTGAGCATGAGTGCTTATTTTTCAGAAAATGTCACAAACTCTGTGACCTATAGCACATTAACTCCATTATTTTTGGTTTATAAAGTACATCTGGTGATCTTTTGTTATCAAAAGATAGGTGACTTCTTCCTACTGATAGACTATACTGTTATTTTATGCTGCTTGTGTCTATGTACATAGGTAACTAGTGCAGTGTGTGTGTGTGTATGCATATATTTTATGTATATAGATATGGATATATAGATGCAGGCAGATATAAATATCGGTAAACTAAAATTGATTTAACAATTGCAAGATCATCAAAGAAAACACTGACATTCTGGTGCAAGTTTGCTGTTATAGCAGGGAAGGGAATATGCCCTTTCTACACTAGTGTGCAACCTTGAAGGTGATGTATATAAGTAGCATGGGGTGTGGGAGGTGCAGTTTCCCACATGGGGGGGGGGTGCTGGGGACCTTGCCCCCTTGCTAAAAAGCATTAGTTTTGGATGCTCCAAGGCTGTGTCTTGGAGTATGCGCAATATTTGCACTATTTGTCGCTGTCTTGAGTTTTAGATTTCTTTTGTCAGTGTTTTTAGTGTCAATCTTATGATATTTAAATCAATTTCGATACACATACACACACAAAATATATATATGAAGTTATGTTAGCTGGTCTAGACTGTAAATTGTAAAAACAATGTGACTATATGAGCAACGATTTAATACATCAAAATGCAAGTAGGAAGAAGAATCAGCATTTTAGCCGTGGGGTAAGCCTCCCCTGCACTCCCCACCCCCCCTTCTAATTATATATACTAAGTCCGAGATTGTACTTCAGTGGGGAAAACGGCACGTTCTCTGATCCCCACTGTACCACAGTCTCTGTGCAACTCTGTTGTTTCTCGTAGTTGCTTTTCAGGTTTTTACATTGTCGATCATATTGTCTCGACCACATGAAGTTCAATAATGTAAACATTCGACAAACTAATATAGACCCATATCTATATACACCAGGGTACGCTGATGTACATTTAGTGCACACTGCAATAGCAAGAGTATTAATCCATTTCCTTCCATCCTACTTTTGATATCACAAACATCTGGGCAAGCCTACCAGTCACTGGTATCCTACAAACTTCATCTCAGGAATCAGCTTGGGATTACTGCTTCTGTTTTGTGGCAGGAGAGAGAAGACGCAGAGGGACATTATTTTCTAGCCTACCTATGGACTACCAGTGACTGAAAAGAGTGAAAACTGCTTAAGAGCCAGCTTGGGATTAATGGTACTGTTTTGCTGCTGACAGAAGAAGCATGGAGGCATCGATTCCTGTCCGTATCTAATTGGGCAGGATTATGGGACTTCCCTGACTGATCTGCTTTTGGACCATTGTGCAACTCAGATCTCTTACACTGAGCTGCTGTATGTGCTTTTTGTGGCATCTACCAGGAAAAGCTGCAACAAGCCTGCAGACCCACTGAACATTTGGGACAAGACTGCTGATCGACGTAAAGCCCATCACTTACATCATAACAATCAACTTGGGATTAGTACTGCTGTTTCATTTACGGTGACAGAAGGAGCAAAATGGGATTAACTTCTAGCTGAATGTAGCTGCAGTGAGACCAGCACTAGCAGTAGCCAGGTAACTGCCAACAGGTGAATCACCATTACTTATCATTACTGACTAACCTAGTGAGTGGCTAAATTACTGAGTTTTTGCTGAAATTAGTTTACCGATTCTTTCAGGTGACACAAGAAGGTTCAAAGGCAAATTGTGGGCATTATTTGCTATTCAGGCTAAATTCAAGTGTTGTACTATGGGTTGCTGTGCTCCACTGAGCTTTTTGTTGCTTATTTTCTATTATAAATAAGTCGATTTAGCTTGATGCTCTTCTTCATGCATTGGCACAGCAAGCTGAACTGTACAGATGCTGACATATAGAGCCTTGACTTTCTCTATGCAACGTACCTCCCCCAATCCCTAATGTATTTTAGTCAGTAGTTGCCCAAAGAAGCCTTGGTTTGTGCATAGAATTGATTGTTTAAACAGATAGGTGTTCACTAGGTGGCTTGTTGCTCTTAGTGTGCAGAATTACGATTGTTTTAGACAGATATCACCTTCAGTAAATCAACTCCAGTCATAAGTGTAACTCCCCCTACAACCCACATTAGTAAGCACCTAGAACCACGGATTTGCACTTTATAATCATCTCTGTAGCCACCCTTGTTTAAACTGGCATCCTGAGCCAACGTAACAACTGTTGCATGTTTAGTGAAAACTATCTAATACTTAAAGCATTGGATACATTCTGTGAGAGATGCAGTTATACAATTTTATTGAAGCAAAGCTCTCACATGAAGCCAAGACAAATAACAAGCAAGGTGTTAGTACCACACTAAACAAAACACAGACAGGTCAGACAAAACACACAGACCTTCATTATGCTGAGGCTCTTAAAATAACCTACCTAAACAACAAAGGCCTCCTAAAAATAACCTACAAAAATAGGTACCCTCAGCAAACCCACAAACAAGCAACACAGGCAGCACCCATCATGAAACGTATGATTAAGAGTCACACTGACTTGGTTCAAAAGACAGTAAGGCAAACCTCCATACAACTCAAAATCCTAGTCATAGGTGACTCCATAGTGAGACATACCAATGCACCAGTCACTGGGGTGTGCAAGGACACATCCCAGATGCCACAATTCACCATATTATGTAAGCACGCAAGTCTTTGCACCACAAGTACATATAAGACACAGTGATAATGCACATGGATGTAAAAAGACTTGAGATGTACCTCCCAAGACTATATGAAGACAGGCATAATGGAGCTCTAGGAATATGTGTCTGAGTATGGTACAAACTGTTTCTTGAGTAGCACTCTACCATCACCAAGAATGATGCCACAATACAAACAAAAGATTATTGTTTTCAACAACTGGCTTAGCTTTAAGTGTCATTCGAAGGAGGTACAATATATATCAGTCTGGGAGGAGATATGCTTTGCCAGAGATGGACTACACCTCTCCCCCCAAGGTTTCTGTATATTGGCGAAATCCTTGTCCACCCCATAGTGCCTTTTTAGGCAATATCAGTCTTCTAAAGTTTCCAACATAACAGAACAGTATCTAGATAACATTAATGTACTGTTGATCAGTGCCAGGAGCCTTAAAAATACACTGCCTACAAAGCACTTCAGGGTTTCAATGTCTATCACATATTCAGGCTTGCAGTAGTAGAAGAAGGTACTAAAAGCTTCAGTGTTTCCACATTATAAAAAAAAAACTCACCTTCAGACTTGCTAGACAAGATAATGACCTGGAACTCCTGTATGTCCAGCTTACTATTAAAAAAACCTTACATGACAGCTAAATGTAGGACCCCTCTATGTCTCCCTTGGCCCATACCTCATATCTAACTAGTATGAAGTCCCCATGTACTAAACCAAACACAATTCTCCTAAGAGATTTCAACTACCCCTTAATAAACTGGGAGACTTATACATCCTCAAACATGTATGCACAGAAGTTTCTGGACTTCAATACTGAGTCTCTGGATCAAGAAGTCCTCACCTCTACCAGAGGAAACAAAGTTCTGGATTTGGTCCTTACCAATACGAGGCAGCTTGCCCCCACCGACTATAACTTCCTCCCTGACCAAATCAGACCATGAATCAGCCACATTTACAATAAGACTGACAAGAATTTCAATACCTCGATATTCAATGATTATGCAAAGGTTAATCTACTAAAACTAAGGGGTCAGATATATTTATGCAACTGCTTACATGAAAACAATATTTGGCAGTAAATGATGGGGTCATCAAGTTGGAAGATGTTTTTGAATTTATCCAGATTGCCATTCAGTTTGAGTAGATAAATAAATAAATGCATTGCCAAATTCAAACCCTAACATAAACAGGCTACATAATAAAA
The DNA here is from genome assembly GCF_019279795.1 of Protopterus annectens. NCBI lineage: Eukaryota > Metazoa > Chordata > Ceratodontiformes > Protopteridae > Protopterus > Protopterus annectens. Next base: position 687,132,724 of record NC_056747.1, on the reverse strand, counting down.
GAAAAACACTAATTGCACACAAAAATTAATTTTTCACAAAAAATGCCAAAAACGTTCAGAGATGCAAGTTAGAACTTTTCAAAAGGAAGTTAGATTGTCTTAAGTTGTGGAGCAAAAAGGGGGAGATCTAACTGAAAGAATCACAATGGAGTAGACAAAAACAAAGCCCTACAGCAGTAACCCTATGGGAACTCTCCAGGACTGGATGGTATTCCAGTTGAACTGTGGAAATTAGTAAAACAGAAGTTATTAGAGGTACGATATGAAATGCTTAATAGAGTGATAGGGAGGCAAAATACCTAGATCATGGACAACCACAGTGATAGTGGTCATCTCAAAGGAAGATAAAAATCCCACAGACTCTGATCGTATAGGCCCATATCTATTCAAAATCATGCTTATACAGTATTTGTGTCTATAATGGCTAACCAATTAACAAGGAAGCTGCCAAGTGTCATCCATCCTGATCAGTGTGGCTATGTTATTGACAGGCAGAGCATTTGGCAGTATAAGCAGGACAGTAATGATACAGAATCAGGTGGAATAAACCAAAGACAAATTTATGTTACTTGGATAAGACATTGAAAAAGCATTCAATAGGGTCACTTGGGGGTTCCTGCATGAAGTAACAGGTAAGTTAAGTATCCCAGAACAGTGGTACATATTAATGATGGACATATATTAGGTTCATATGTAAAGGTTGAGAACTCTTGGGGAGCCTACAGTTTTTGTTCTCTTTATACATAGACCTACTAGCTTGTTGGATTAGGGACTCCCCTTATCAGTGGGTATAGTTAGTACGGTAAACAGGAGAAACTGATGCTACCTGCGGATGACCTTCTTGTATATATCATAACCCTAGAGCATGATGGCCATTACTTTTTAACATGTTACACAATTTTGAGGTAATGTCAGGTCATACAAATTACACCACAAAAACAAAACAATAGCACATCATTTTTCCCCAATGTATGATTTTGCTCAGGATTATCCATATTTGTGTAGACACAACAAACTGAAATATTTAGGAATTTGACTGTAACAACAGTGGATAAAGCAGAAGAGGGGATATGGAAAGATTTGAGGTAGAATGTGCATTTGACAATAGTACTTGAAGCTCATGTTCATGGATATAGATAGTAAGAATCAGTCATTCAAGTGTTCCCGCTCTCCCTAGCACTTTACTGATCAGGCATACCTCTTTAAACCCAAATCAAATAAAGAAAGACATTAAGGAATTTTTTGTAGGATGATATGAAATTCAGGATGACTTGGGAAAGTTTAGTGCAGCAGGGGAGCTTGAGGGGGTGGGTCATGGACCTTGTATACTACTATAGAGCTATTCAAAGCAGGCTTCTTTATCTGACGCAACATGAGGAACTACTTCTAACTGGAAGCAAATGGTAGGTTGTCAGAGAAGTAGAGAAGAAAGGATAAGTAGGCTAGGATTTTGGACACAAACGTCTTGAGAAGAAAAACAGAATAACATGGATCGGACCAAGGCATCAGCCCTGATAAGTATGCTAAAACAAGCAGTGGACTTTGGAGTGAGGATGTCAACAACAGTGATATGGTCGATAAGATAATTGGAACCCAGGTATTAGGAACAAGTACTACAAGAAGAAAGCTCAAAAATCAAAGGAGGCATAAAGAGAAGGTTACACATTACAGGAAGGTGATTGATATACTTGGGATTAATAAGTGAATCTAAGAGAGAATATACCCAAGTGAGACAGTGATATACTAGAGATCATTCATTACTTAATTACGTTCAGACTACATTGGACCGAATACAGGAAGCTGATCAGTAGGGCATATACAATTTTAACAAACACTTTTAAAAATCAAGCCAATAGATTAAAGCTGCAATACAACAATTTACACCTGGGCAATGGAACAATATCTGCATGGCACCAGCATATGTTATCAAGTCCAGGAGATTCAAGATTTCTGCATGAATATGCCCCCATGCATATTTTTATACCCAAAACAGGTTAAATAAGATGTTTCCCCTGGTCAGTAGGCATCGCTGGAGATGCAACAAGCTGAAAGGGGGACTGGAAGCATATATTTTGGAACCACAATAAAATGACATACTTTAAGTTGGGTATGTAAAGGATAAATACAGCAGTTATCCCTGGAGCTGATGAAGATTTTAATGTTGCTAGTTGGGATGAAGAGCAAGTTAGACAGAAGAATAGCTATGCCTTACTATCACTACTAATGGTGGTGGTTAAAAAGTTTATTACAAAGAAATGAAAAACTAGGATTTTACCAGATACGACTGAACTGAAGGAAATTATGCAAAATATTAATTAAGACTAAAGAGAAAAGAACTCCAAAAAAGAAAGGTGAGCAATTGCATAAGATGAAGCGAGGAATAATGGATAGATTCATAATAAATTCTGCACTGAAGTAATTTAGATGTTTTAAGTGTTTGCAACCATCATGTTAAGTGTAGACAGATGTTATAAAATACTTATGCTCAACTAAATTCTGTATCTCATCCATTTATTCCAAATTCAAGCTATATTACTACTCCCTCCCCAAATCTATGCATAAATCCTACTCTCCACACAACATAATTCATCTACTTTCCACCCTACCATTATGCAGTGATATTCATCCTAACCCTGGACCTATTCCCCCTCCTACAGACATCCAAACTACCAACAGTCAAAATATTCACCTCATAACAATAAACATATGTAGCATATGCAATAAAACTACCAAAATTCATGCATGGCTATCAGTATATACCCCTGACATTGTAGCAGTGACAGAAATCTGGCTAAAACCACATAACTTGGACACAGAAATTCTCCCTCCAAGCTATAACATACTCCGCTCTGATAGGTTACACAAAAAAGGTGGAGGGGTAGCCTTAATTTATAAAGATACCCTAACAATCACTACCCATACACAACCAGTGCCTACCTTTGGCAACTTGTATTTCTTAATAGCATCTCTTCATATTAACAACAACAAAAAAACTTTGTATAGTTGTAGAAAAACTAAAAATATATACGGAGTAGGTAAACGGTTCCCTCAACAACACTGTCAATGGGAAAAAGAAACAGAGGAGGCAACAGACCACGGCAAATAAAAACATAAAGAGTATGCAAACACCTTAATTAAGAGCTTAAAGATATACAAGTAGCTAAAACGTCCGTTGCTTACTACCACATAAACTTAATAAAATAATATCTAATTCAAATTGTGGAGTTTACCTATGTAACCATCTGCCTGCTAAGACAGGTTTAATAGAAACCAAGGAGCTAGAATGGGATCATAAGAATGCAAGCCACTATGGGAAAGGGCATCAATGACAACATTTCTATTAAACCTGTCTTAGCAGGCAGAGGGTTACATAGGTAAAGTCCACAATTTGAGTTAGATATTATTTTATTAATTTTATGTGGCAGTAAGACAACAATACAAGACACATTTATAATTGCTATAAATTACATATAAATTATATACATATATTACATATTTTATTCAGCAATAGATGTTTTAGGTACTTGTATATTTTAAGCTTTTAATTAAGGTATTTGCATACTCAATAGATGAAGTTTCATTGGTTGTTTTTAGTATAAAAGTCAAGAGATGGGGTTATGTTTTTGTATTGTCTGATGAAGCGGCAACATTGCTGCGAAAGAGCTCACTTGAAATAAAACCTCATGTTTTTATTTGCCGTGGTCTGCTGCCTCCTTTGTATAGTTGTACTTTACATCCCCCCAGGCCATAACATTCCCACCCTTGAGGACTTTCTATCCTGGCTATACAAAAATATATTACAGGAAGCCATTATTCTAGGGGACACTAACATAAACTGGCAAAACCTTACCTCAAAGTCCCCTGTAAATAGCATAAACTTATACAGCTTTATTCAGCTCATTACTGCACCTACTCATGGCATATCCAGTCAATCTGAATCAATATTAAGTAAATATAACAGAAAGCACGAGTGCAGCGAAAGTAAGGTTAAAACAGCATAGTTTAATTTCCAGTGGGTGTACACAAACGGATGAGCGCTTTCACAATAAATGCTTCTTCAGATTCTAGTGAACCCAGAAGTCCGCTCTTTATATAATAGATCCAATTAACCAATTAGTAACTGCTCATCATGATGGAACCACTTCTCAAAAACTGAAAGAATGCTGTTGCCACAAACAGAAGGCCAGTAAAATCCAAACCAAAATCCTTTTATTATAAAACCAGTGCAAATATCTCTAGCACCTCGGCTAAAAGGCTGCCCTAGTGGAATGTTTCCCATGCAAAGTGTAGCAGAAACAAGTACAGTCTGAGATCCATTGGGAAAAGGATAGTTTGGAAATGGGCTTCCCCTCTGCCCCTGGGGCAAAGCTGACAAGGAGTTTATCTGTTTTCCTGAAGGATTTAGTATGGTCCTGATTGTATCTGAGCTGTCTGTGCACGTCTAGTGAGTGCAGAATTCTTTCCCCCTTGTTTTGATGGTTAGGAAAGAAGGGAGGTAGAGGGATGGCCTAGCAGATAGTTACATTAGATACTACCCTGGGTATAAAGGCAGGATTAGTCCTGAGGGAGACCCTGTCTGCCTGGAAGAAGATGAAGGGCTCAATGGCAATCAGTTCCTGAAGATGTGAAACCCTTCTGGCTAAGGCTATAGCTAGGAGAAAAGCAGTCTTTCAGGAGAGGTATCTAAGTTCGGCTGAAGCAGCAGGTTCGAAGGGAGGTAGAGTTGTTTTTTCCCCAAAACATAATTCAGGTCCCAGGCTGGAGTGGGAGGCCTTCTGAGAGGTCCGATATTAGAAGGCCCTCTGAGGCATTGTTGAATCAAAAGGTGGGATAACGAGGGCTGTTTTGCATCAAAACAGAGACGAAATGGTTGAGGCGTGGATTTAAATAAAGGAGAAAGAGAAGCCACTATTAAGTAGCTCCGCTAGGTAGTCCAGGATAAGAGGGATGGACGGTGGCGAGATATTGCCCCCTCTGGACTGGATCCAGGAGAAGGAGCCCTGCTCGCTCCATCGGCTGTGTAGGAAATGAGGTGCATGGAGGAGTTTGTGATAGAGGTTAAGGTCTCAAGCTGGGAATTTATCTTATCTGATAAACCCTGGGCTGTAGCACCTTGTAGGGTATTCTCCCAGCTCTTTCAGAAGATCACTCTGGAGTTGGGTGAAATGTGATAAGTAATTCAGCGACCATAAGGTAAAGGCCGCTGAAGAGAACATACGCTTCTCTTATCTGCCCATCGTACGAGACTCCTTGTTCAGTGGATGGACAGATGCAGAAGTTTCAGCTAACTCCTCCTTTGTGGCTGCTGCCACCACCATTGCATCTACTGGAACTCCCTTTGTTAAATACTGTCTATCCTCTGGGGCCATAATGAATTTATCTGGCCTCCTCGGAAAGGGGTCCACTGACACCTTCCAACTCACAGCACCCAGGAGCGGGTAGAAAGGCAGAGACACCCAAGAGGTGGAGGTGCGAGAGCCAAATGCCTACAGGTACACCGACATCCTCAGAAGGAGAGAGGGATTTCCAGCCGCCCCTCTGCTTAAGGATCTCAAGGATGTCTGAAAAAGAGATATCCTCAGAGGGTGGCTGCGGGGACCCTTCTGAATCCTCTAAGTCAGTTATCAGAAGTGACAGACTCAGGGGAGTCTATGTGCTTCCTCTTTCACAGTTTCTTCCGAGGGACCTCCTCGGGGGGGATGTTCCTGGGAAGTGTTAGAATAGGAGGTTCCACCCATTGGGGTTTCCTGGGGCACTGACTCTACTCTGTGGCTGATGGAGGGATGATGAAGCAGTAGACACCGGCCCTTTAGGGGGAAGAGTGGCTGGAGCCGAAGGTGGAGCAGACCCAGTGGAGTGCACACTCTGCACCACCTCGAAGGCACTGTGATCCTGGGCCAAGAGAGACACCAGTGCTGAGGGACAGAGATCTCCCTAGCTCTGAGGCTGATGTGGGAGCCGCACTCACCTGTGCCGAAGCGCCGAGTGGGAGAGTCAGTTCCGACAAGGGTCCGACTCGACTCTCCCCCCCAGAGCTGACCAGGGAGTATTGGCTCCCAGATCCCTCGAAGGAAGACAACATCGACAAGATTGGAGCAGACGTCGGAGCCCAGATATCGTGGGTGATTACTGGCTCTGCCGGTTCCAGCACAATGACTTCCTGACACTCTGGCTCCGAACTCGTCCAAGTCGGAGGAGGAATAGATGGCATCTGAGATACAGTGGTCAGCTCCACGTTCTGATGGGCTGGGCTCGAAAGAATTTCTGTCAAGGCCTGCGTCCGCAGCAACCTCTTCACCACCCGCTCCATGTCATCATCCCATAATCTGGTGGATCGAGAGGAATGGGTTGATGACCTGTGACTACCTGCCACAGACTGTAATAAAGGAGATTGCGGCACAGAGTGTATTGGTTCCAATGACGGTGACCAACTCCTTTTTCGGCTCTGCGACAGTTCCGAAGACTCTGATGAAACCAAGGGAGGACCAGGTTTGTCGGAACCGATAACCTTCAGCTCCTAAGAGTCTATATCCTTGTGAAAGCTTGACAGCTCAGACATCGGAGCCGACGAAGCAGACTTTTTTTGTCTTGTCCGATTTTGAGGCCTGATTACCTTCTTCAAAAGGGCCTTTCAGCAAACCCCTCAAAATGAGCTTATTTTTTCTCTCCTGTAGGACCCTTGCACTAAACCCATGACAAATGGAGAAAGAATCCTGGAGATGGACTGCTCCTAGACAATACATACAACTTGTATGTCCATCCATTAGAGACATTTTCTGGGTGCATGAATCGCACTTTTTAAACCCAGATTGTCTCGACTCCTTGACAGGTTCTTTAGACATCTTGGAAAACCAACTACTAGCAACAGCAGCAGCAGCTAACAATAACTACAATAGAAGGAAGCAAATATAAGAGAGAGTTTTTTTTTTTTTTTTTTTTTTTAACTAGGAAAGGAAAGGGGTGGGAGGAGGAGAAGTCTCTAAGTTAAACGGCAGTCTCCTCCAACCTGAGGAGATGCCTCTAACTTAAACGGTGACTCCTTAAGAAAAGGGGAAGAAGCCCTGAAGAAAAAAATGGGCTAAAGAGAAAGAATCTTCTAACTTAAAAGGATTCTTTAAGGGGAACAGAAGAAAAAACAAGGGCCCAAAGAGAACAGCCGAAGACACACCCAAGTAATAAAACAACACACACACACACGAGCACTCTACTTGGACTGGGATTGTATAGTAGACTCTAACAGAAAGTTTTTGTGAAAAAATATAGTAAAAAGATGCATAATAAAGTTAATTACTAGCCTGAGCCAGCGAAGACAATCCCGATGCTTCAAGTGGCAAATGAGATCTGGGGAACAGCCGCTAAGCATCATGGGATAGATTGTAGCCTCGAGCCAGTAGAAGCTCTCAAGCTTTGGTATGCGGCCGAGTCAAAGATGAGGTTCGGCTCCGAACCTAACCAGCAAGAATGAAGCTGAGACAGGACAACAAAACATGACTGGTTTAATGGCGTTGGCTGCCTTCCTTTATAGCACTGATGTCGTGACGTTAGACAGCAAGCGACAGCAGCCGACACAGAAAAACATTGACTCTGGTATTCAGGCCGACCAAGGGTTAATGCAGCAGGGATAACCCACAGGTGATGACTGCAACAGTGGAACATGAAGAACATCTGCCCTTGTAACTATCATACTGAAGACACACCTCTGAAAATTGCATCCATAGTCATGGATCTGGGAACTATCTTTTGATCAGCATATATCTACTATTGTAAGGAAGTCCTTTTTCATTATACAGCTTATAGCTAAGGTATGGCATCCAGGTCCAGGAATGTAATCATTTCATTGTACTCTGCACTTACTACACAGATCATTCAGTACAATGCCCCTTTCAGTTCACACTTGTCCAAATACTTGTCACAAGTGGAACAACCACAATGCTTCCTCACTAAGAAAATGAAGGGCCTAAACTATAAAAAACATAAGGACTGTCTCAAAGCCTTGTCCCTTTTCTCTGTATCATACAGGCTACTGACAGTGACCTCTGCCTCACGTATATAGCTTCAACAGACTCTATCCTGACAGACTTATTATACATTTGTGAGTCCAATGGTGGCTCAATGGATCTCAGTCTCTTCAGCAACATAAACAGAACATGTTGCAGAGATAGTTATGTATCACAGAGAGTTCTACCTGTAAGGGACTATCTTCCAATCTACATAAAGCAATATACTTCTCCTACTCTGTTTCAAACATAATGTGGATGAATGAATAAGTAAATGTAAATTCACTCCCAGTTTAGCACCCTTATCCGTCATGGTGGGACAACATGTAAATGCCCCAAAATATTCTTGTTCTGCCCATCTCTGGGTTATTTGTACACAAAATACAAGGTCTAAAACTATTACTGGAATTGTAAGGCTAAGCTTCTTAAGATCCTCACAGAACAAAAGCCTAAAAAGTACCTATGAACCCATACATAAACATACATGGGTCTTTGTGTAGGTATATATGTACACCTAAACAACCTGTACCAAGTAAATACTCCGCTATATCCTGTGACCTGGAATACCTGTTGTGGCATTAGTCTTTTAATACTATGTCACTACCCTAGTTAATAAGGGATGAGGGTTATCTATCCAGACAGTCCACGGTTAGAAAACTCACTGCATGCCCTGTTCTAATGGTGCACAGTTTTAAATGAGTACTATTAATCATTGTATTAGTTTATTCCAATGTATTGTGCAACGGTTAGGTTATAGGTAAATGCTAGGCTAGCTGCCCTTGCGGGCTATTTTAAGCCTAGGCAACTTTCCTCAAAGGTGAGAATCAAACCCTATACTTTGTGTCTTTGAGGTAAATACCTTAACCATTACGCCAATCTTTACAAGCTATGCACAGTATATAATGCTCCTGCATCTCTTTGGATGACCAGAATTAGCTTTGTGGTTTTGACTACTGCACATTATGTATACAGTAATATGGTGCAAGTGCCTCATAGCCAGCTCCCAGATGGTCCTGAAAATAAAGAAAGAAAAGGAAAGGCTGCTTTACTTCACAGAGCCTATCCACTTAACAAATGACTGAAGAAATGCTCAGCTTGCGTGTCTTCTGACATCCTACAGCTGAGAATATTACATGCACATTGGATTCCAGCTGAAAGACAGTGTTGTCACACTTACCTGTGTTTACTGTCACCTCATAATGAGACAGAAAATGTTCCTAATTGTTCCACAGCATCACAGTGAGCCAAGGACAGAGCTACACAGGCAAAGCAAACATAATTTATGCAATACTCTCATCTGCACCCCATCCAAATACTGCTGAGAAGAGACAGCAGGCCATTGCTAGGATGCTGTATATTGTAAGCTATAACTGTTTTAAAGGTGACTGTATACAGCAGCCTGTGAACTAAAAAAAAAAGCCATGCATGGATAGCTATAGTCAAAGTGCACACTAATATTAAAATCATTCCTAAAAGTGTTTCATAAGGACAGTTCCCAGTAGTAACTTATGATGTTGTTTAGCTTGTGCAAGTTAGTGTTGGGCAATTACAACCACTTAAGGGATTTTAATGTACAGCCTTCTGTTCTGTTGCCAAATTCATGTTAATGTTCTACTCCATAAAGTGTTAGAAAATGTACATAAATAGCTCTCCAAAAAACAGAACAAGATAAAGGAAAAGAAAGATTGCTGATGTCTGCATCACACAGTCTAAATTAGGCTTCAGTTGAGCCACGGTGCTGTTAACTGCAGCGCCTAACTCCCCTGGGACTTGGCATCTAACATCATCCATAGTTCCAAACCATGACCAGTAGGTGTCACTAGTAACACACTGATTTCTCTACTCCAGCATATATTAGTGATAAGTGTAAAGAAATGCTAAAGACAGAATGTTAGGCCATTTAATGTGAAAGCGCATTTTTTAAGCTGAGCAAAATTATAAAAATAAGACAATGCTGTTATATTCTAGCAGTAGCTGCACAATTTATGTTTATGTTAAAGACGTGAGGGAAGGTTTGAAATATTACTTCAAAGAGCAGGTGGTGTGCCCATGAAACTTCTTGTCAGAGGAATGCAGCACAGTGGATGAATTCAACAGGGCACAGAACCAATTGGAAAGGATTGGAGTGGATGGTAAAACAGGACGCCAGATGCATATAGGCTGGATGTATTCATCATTCAGCTGGAAAATGCACATACTTTGGTCACACAGAATTTTCTCTCCAAATACACTAAAAAGTGTATTTTATATATATATATATATATATATATATATATATATATATATATATATATATATATATATATATATTCAGCTTTGTCCAGATTTCTTGTGCTTAAAGGTTGAGAGGTATGTTTACAACCCAAGAAGGTTTTTTGAAATGACTTCTACCCAAAGACTGCATTCTGTCATGACAGCACGACTTCAAACTTATAAATGATAGTATGTGCTTCAGGATACAAAAAGTTATCCACTTTAGCTGGTTCCTGTTCTAACAGCACTGAAAATTCATCATTCCTCATATAACTGCTTGAGCAGCAGTTCTCTGTTGCTTTGACGTACTCTGTTCTTCTACAGCTAAGACCAGATGTCCTACAACTGATCCAGAACAGCGGCTGGCAGCAGAACTTCCATTCCAGTAGTACATTTAGAAGACTTTTTCCTTACATAATGAATGTCCTTCTGAGCTCTTGCAGTGTACTCTCCATTTGTTAGCCCCATGGCCTGCATAGCCAACCATTCAGCATCAGTAAGTATCTGTCACATCAGTAACAGGCTGATTCCAATCAAGAGAATCAAGCAGTGAACCGGTAAACAAAAGTAACTGAATCCTCTCTGTATGCTCTCTCCAAAACCTCTTTGCCTGATGCTCTCACTGTGTGAAATCTCTCTAGACTTCTACATTTCATATGTTAAGCATTACGATTCCCATTACATGAATGTACTTATGTACATATAAATGTCTGATACCGTGTTCAGTCTCTGTTTCATTGTATGCTTGTCAAATGCAGTACATATTTTCTTCTTTTGTATTCTCTTTGCATTTTCCAGGCTGAGCCTGAAATTGGTCAGCTGTGATCAGTGATCTATGCTGGTTAAATAAAGTTAAAACCATAATGTACACAAAGGCCTCCTAAACAGAGCTGATATAAGTTTCCAGCATAAGATCTAGCAGGGCTTCTGACATGTCCAGTGAAGCCGTTTGGCAACAGATACCAATGGCAATAGTTCAGGAATGAACTTAGATCATCAATGTCTGTCAGGGAGAAGAAAATATAAGACCTAGGAGGCCACTCATACTGAAAGAAAGGGATGGCATTACTTCCACACAGCTGCTAAAAAGGTCTCCCTCAGCCTCCACTCCCTCATGCATAAAAAAGGAAAGAAAATCTGCCACTGATTTTCTGACATGCTAAGACAATATGGCTGCCTCGTTCTTTGTTATGCTGTCTAGTCCCAAGAGTTATTTATTTAATTTTAATTCATGGAAGAGGTGAGCACAGACTTAGCCGACTGCAAGTAAAGGCAGGTCAGACCCAAGTGGAAGGTATCAAGTTCAGATATAGGGAAGGCATGTACAATTTTTAAAAGCTAATCAACAATATTTAAAGTCAGGAAGAAAACTGTTGGCCTAGATCAAGTCAGAAAGCGCGTGCAATACCGAAATTGGCAACAAAGGTAATTCTATACAGGATATATCTGCAGGGGTGTGAAAAGTCCTGCAACCACCTGTATGTGTAACCAGGACAGTATGAAGTTTGAGTACTGAGAGTTTATACTGTGCACCTTCCCACTTGAAACACTGAAGGCACTATTTATTAATCCACAACACGGATCCGTAGAGTACAAGTAAAAAGCAAAAATGTGCTTTTTACTTGTACTGTAAGGATCCATGTTGTGGATTAATAAACAGTGCCTTCAGTGTTTGAAGTGCTGGTCATTCTTCCAGGGTGCCTTTCTTATTGATTTTGGTTTGGTTTTATTCTTGGCACTTTTGTCTTCTCATTTTTGGAGAAATGAACACTTTAGGATTCCGGTTGAATACTTCAGTCAGCAGATGGCACTATCTGCACTTGCATGCGTACATGGAGGAAAACCATGGGAGTTTGAAAATAAATTAGCATTTTTTACTGTTTTAATGCCATATTTTTAGTCTGTCTAAAAAAAAAAACACTTGAGATCTGGCCCCATGTAAACAAAATGTTCTCTCTCTCTCAAAACTGTCAGGGTTACAATATAACTTTTTAAGTCTGAGTTAGCTTTTTTATGCATGGCATACCAAATAACCAATCTCTAAGTCAGGTATCTTTCTGATTAGGTGTCATGTTAGTAAAGCATCTTACACCTTTCCTCCTCTGTATAATTTGCTGTATGTTTGTCTCTCTCATACCAACTGTCTCTCCCACCTTCCCCAGAAATGCACACTTGAGCCTCATTTGACTAATTTGAGACCGATGGATTTATTTATTAATTTCTGTTTACAGGGGTAGAGCACTGATCAGATTTGATCATAGGCTCAGCCCTGGTTGCACACACAGTAACAACAGTAAAATAACATTAAGGTATAGCTAAATTATACAGTATCGTGACAGAACAGGTATGTAAATAATGCACATATTTATAAGAAGGTTTAAAAAGAAGTAGGATTAGGAGTATTCAATGATTAATACAGGTGTTATGGGTGAGATAAATGTGGTCCAGCTAAAATAATGACCATATATATGTTTGGAGGGAAATTTTAGCAGTGAGAGCAGGATTGTTGAATGTTAACAGCTGCAACAGAAAATAATAACAGCAAAAGTGGATATTAGATATGTTGTAGGGAATGGATAGGGAAGATGGAGAAGCAGTGGGTATGAGTTTATATGTTGGAGAGGTTAGGAGATTAATCAGCTAAGGTTATAGGGCTCCTGGCTATCCCAGGAATGCCCAGCTCCCATACCCCTGGACCTAATGACATTAGGTCGCGCTCACTGTTGTCAGGATTCACTGCCTACTTGCATGTCTGCACTGCTCTACTGGCTTACTTTCTAAGGCTGGTAGGCCTCCAGCTCTTGTCTTTTCTTCACTACACCATCTGACCATCTGTGCTCAAAGTAAGGGCTAGTAACTGACTGATAGAAAGTATATGATATTGCTAGCAGACATGCCCAGATAGGCTACAGATTTCTGATGGATTTCCTAATCTTGTCTATTCCTGTAGGCTTCAGGGCTATTTATTAGCAACATCTGATACAGCCAGCACCATCATCTACTCCAAAAGATCCTTGTCATATAAATAATCCCTGCAGTACTACTGCCAAAAGCACTCTTGAGAAATGGATACCACATTCCTCCTGATTAGCCTTCTAAGACAACAGGCTGATGTCTGAAACCAGGAGGCTAGTAGTACCACCACTGACATCAGTACCCCTGGGCTTGCACAGACATTATAGAAGCTGTACCAAGGGTACTCGGTGGATTTCTTTTTCCCATCTTATAGCTCAAGTGCAACAATTACAGCTAATTAATTTTCAACTGTATTCCATACAGGGTACTGTTTTTCCATACAGTAACTGTAATTAAATTCTATTACAAGATTACACTGCAAATCTATTTTTTTCCTCCAGGACATTGTCTGAGGGCCCTATTATGAGCATCAAATTGGCCCATTAGTTTTAAGGGTGTGGAAGCTGGGTATTTCCAAGATAGGCAAGAGCCCTACAGCCCGTTCTTTCCTGACAAGTAACTTCTACTGGCTCGCTGTTCCCCAAAGAGAATGGGGTAGTGAGTGGGCCAGCTTGATGATCTTGGGAGGTGACCTATCATCTGCTCTCTATGGCTCCTCCAGACTCCTTCCCAAGGGGAAGCATGCTTCCACATTCCGAATTCCCTTCACTTGCCAATGTGACATGCACTGTAACACTGAGGACTCGGAAGACCCAAACTCCACTAGGTAACATGTAGTGCTCCTTCTCCTTTCACCCTTGTGGTGAGCCAGAGCCATCACTCTTTCTTTCTACACAGGATGGGATAACTTGCATCCTCCCTGGTCAATTTCTACAGGTGCCTAAGCCGCTATTCAAGCTCAGATCATCTGTGGTATAGTGAAGGCTTTATCCCCCTATGTCACAACAATATCTCTCATTCCATGTCTCGCCTAAATAATTCTCTCCTCCTACTTTTCTTATTTTTCCTTTTCTATATACTGTACTATTCTTTGCTAGATGTAGTAAATATTGTACATAACAGGCATCAGCTCTATCAACAAAATCAGAGGTAGAGCTGGCTCTATCTGCACCCTGTGCCAGTATCACAAACACCCTCAGTGTTTCAAGGGAAGAGCAAAAAAAATGCACTTCATTCCCTCCTGCCTCAGCCATTCAGGTCCCGTTTCTGTTCTCTGCATCAATCCTCCTTCTCTCACACAATTTATTAAAAAAAAAAAGAAAAGAAGAAATCGCCATTTAAATTGTAGCATACATTTGCTACAGTTCATACCATGCCTGCACAGAGCAAGCACTAAGGCCCTCATATTATCAGAAAAAAAGTCTTCATTTAAACTGTAGCAAACAGTTGCTACAGTTTATAACCTGTCTGCCCAATGGCCCTCATGTTTTAGTTATAAAGGGGAAAAAGTGTTCTTTTAAACTGTTGCAAACTTCTTGCTACAAATGTAACAAACAGTTGCTACAGTTTAGAATAAACAAATGGAGCACTGCAGCTTTCAGGTTTGATCACAAATGCAATATCAGCTTCTAAAAACCAGTATTGCACTAAAGAGTAATCGGAATGATCAATGGCCAACACTGCGGCCAGGTCACTGACCCTCTTGCCCCACCCTAGCTATTTCTCATCAAAATCAGTAATGCTATTTTTTAATAATGTGCAAATACTGTTGCATCCAATTGTTTTCTCTCTGCAACTTTGCTTCCAGTCTCACTTACTATCTAACTCACATATCCACTACTTTATAAGCATTTTTTTATTCTTTCTTTTGTGTGTGTGTGTGTGTGTGTGTGTGTGTGTGTGTGTGTGTGTGTGTGTCCAGACTTAGACTGAAAAAATGGATTAACTCACTCTACCACTGATAACAAATATTAAATACATAAAAAAGTAAAAAAAAAATACCTTTATACCTGCTAACCCAATAGACTTTGGTGTTCATTTATTAAGAAAGGTATTGAACTGCTCAGTCAGTTTTACCTCACTGTATTCTCTGTACACTTGTGATACTCAGATATGATTGAATCAAATTTACTTTCCAGGTTTAGAAATTCAGAAACTTCTTAATGAAATACAGTCTAAATTCAGTTCTGAGAAACACCACAGAATAAGCTGAATTGAAATATTTTCAAGATCTTGCAAAAGTGTGCAAACTATGACTGAATTCACACTTCCAAAATCTTTCACCTATACAGCATGATGTAAATAAACAAATAAATAAATCAGATTTTGTGTGGTAAATTTCCAGCAGATATCCTGTTTACAATTAGTTGCTTTGTTTTATATGTAGTACATACAGAAAACTGCTACATTTTAACTGCTATAATTTAAAAGGAAAAGCTGTCACATGGGCTGGGCCAGTAAATGGCTCTATAAGTGTGACTGTCCACCGACCACCAGAATCCAACAAGACACCTGTTTGCATGGCACTTTGTGCACCTGAAAGACATTAACTGAGCCAGTTGCCTTGTTATTTTAAATGCACAAACTGCTTTTTGAATTACACCCTTCCTCTCTCTATTTTCCCCATGCAAGATTAGCCACTTCTGCCTTCTTTCCCTTTGGTACTTCAAACACTGCGTAACTAGCAGCATGACATCTGCGCAACCTGGATTCGATTAGCGGCTCTGACATCTGAGATGCTGGCAGAGAAGGATGGGCAAACGCATGCCTGGAGAGGAGACAAGTGCACAAGGTACACAATAAGGTTTAGATTTCCCAGACAAAGGGTGGAGAAACAACGGTTCTTACGTATTATCGCAACCAGATTTATAAAGTGTGATCATTTGTCTATTTTCGGCAGAAACACGTTGCCTAACCTAAAAAGGGGTCGATAAAGACATCGCCAGCAGTTCGTCAAGAAAGAGCATGTATGTTCACCTATCAAGGGGGTGCGTAAAATGATTAAGTATTACAGTGTCAGAAAAGTTTGCACACAAAAAGCGGAACAGCAGCAGAATTCCTCTTACCTGGCAATGTCCCCGGCCGACTTACACACCTGACTGCTGCTTGTCTGTCTGTAGTCATTAATGTGACAAGTCATGCAAAGTCACCACGTTTCCATCCAGACAAGGAGTCAGAACCATGGCTCGTTAACAAACTGTGACCCCCCTTCTTTAGAAAGGTCCTGTTGCAAGTATCTGATTTTTTACATACCGCTGTTTACAGTTCAGACTCTCAGAAGGCACATTAATGCAGTTGTGACTCGGAAGTACCAATTTAAAAGTGTGGTTCTGTTGGTGGAGTTTTACTGACAACAGTCCCTGCCTCTTTTCTCTGTAACTGTATTTACTATCTGTGTATGACAAAGGACTTGACAACAGCTGTTCTGTCCTTAAAAAGCAATCAAACCCATTTATTTCAAAGTGTTAGTATACATACAATCCTGTGCACTGGAAATGGTCACGATCCATAAGCAAGAATGCAACCTTTTTAAAACAGTCTGCCACTGTGGAAAGCCATCACTCCCCAAGCAAGCAATGAGCAGTTATTCACTGCTCCTTACAGGCACCTTCTCTTTTGCTGACTACTGTCCCCGAAAACCTCAGTGTGCATTTCCTGAGTCAATTTCCCGTAGCTAACAGGGTAATGAAGAATGTAGGAATTGCAAGGATGTGGACCACTGCGGAATTGCGGAAGAAATGAGCCGCATCAACCAGAAGTACAAACTTACAACATTTCTGCTCTGCCTGCCTCATTCCCACTGACAAACTGCTGGCAACATCTTTATAGACCCCTATTTAGGTTAGGCAACGTGTTTCTGCTGAAAAAAGACAAATTATCACACTTCATAAATCTGGTTGCGATAATACGTAAGTACCGAAACAGCTGTGTAGTACTTCCTAGAGTTGGTAGGGCAACTTGCCAACACCAGCTCCCACCATAAGGATTCTACCATAAATCTGGGCGAAGTTGGATGGGTAGGCAGAGTTTGCAAACAAGATGAAGACAGAGGATCCACTGATGGCCAGCTGCGGGGATCAAAAGGAAAGAAAAAAGAAAACTATGTAAGCATACCACCTTTCCTTACATCTTTTTGGATTGGCTTACCTTTGCCATGTGTGCCAGTGGAGACATAATATACCTGGAAATGCATTCCTTGGCACCCTGTCCCCATTTCCCTCCCTCTCTCTATGCTGCTTGACCTAACACACGTACTTCCTTGCATAAAGTATTGTGATACTGCCCAAAATCCTTTGATGCCAGTACCTGGAAAAAAAAAAGTTCATTTGCTTGTTACATATTTACCCAAATTACTCACATGTAAAAAATCTCTGTTACTGTCTTCTGAGCTACATGGCCCCTCCAGCATTATCACTGCAAAGTATTTAAATTTAAATTTTTCTTCAGATCACAGATATGTCTATTCTTCAAAGCCAAACTATAGATTCAACTTGTATAACAAAGGTCAATGGCATTTTCATTTTCACTGTATTTCAAAAAGCAATTTAACCGCATGCTACAATTTCACATTTTACTACTGTTTCTGTCCTAAAGTTTCAACTGAAAATTTCAGCCAATAAGGACTACCTGGCCCATCCAGTCTACCCCTAGGTCTGACTCCTACTTACTAAGATATGCCCAATTGGTACCTTTCCCAGCATTCCATTTTGCCTCTTCAAAGAAGTTTTAAAACTCCTGCACACTGCCTGACTGTAGTGCCTCTTGTGGAAGACTGCTAAAAGTAATTTTTTTTTGAAAAAATAAGCAATGCTTTTGTAAATTAAGACATCATACGATGTACAATACTCTCTAAGTAGTACAGAATAGAGCCAGCCAACTCCTAAACGTCAGTGCTACATCCCAGCTATACTACAACCTCCAAAATTAGGTCATTTTGTCTCATACTGTCCAGCTCTGACAGACTTTATATGCTGAGCTAGTCCTCTATAATGGACCACTAAAGATGATGCATACAATAGGGAAAAAAAAAACATAATGTTCAATGATGTAAAATTATTTGGAATTGCTCTACAAGAAGTAACTACTCTGGTCTGTAAATGATGGAAGGGAACATGACAGCACAATACTGTATCTGGTCTGTAAATGATGGAAGGGAACATGACTTAGCACAATACTGTATCTGGTCTATAAATGATAGAAGGAGCATGACTTAGCACAATACTGTATCTGGTCTGTAAATGATGGAAGGGAACATGACTTAGCACAATACTGTATCTGGTCTGTAAATGATGGAAGGGAACATGACTTAGCACAATACTGTATCTGGTCTGTAAATGATGGAAGGGAACATGACTTAGCACAATACTGTATCTGGTCTGTAAATGATGGACGGGAACATGACTTAGCACAATACTGTATCTGGTCTGTAAATGATGGACGGGAACATGACTTAGCACAATACTGTATCTGGTCTGTAAATGATGGACGGGAACATGACTTAGCATAATACTGTATCTGGTCTGTAAATGATGGACGGGAACATGACTTAGCACAATACTGTTACACATCAAGATGGCAAATAGTGCAGAGGACTAAAGCTCATGTTGAATCCCTTCCATCTTTATCGCTTACTGTGCGAGTCAAAAAAGTCACTTAACTAGACAGTGTTCCCAGGTCATGCCTGAAAAGGTATAATTTGTCCAGTGGGCTTACCTGGTCAACAAATAGATATAATAATAGTATACAAATAACTACACCTTGACCATGAGTCAGTCAGGATTTACACATCACTGGTGACATTTACCACAACAACAAATAAAGTCTGTGGATACATTCTCTTATGAGTAGGTAAATTATGCCTAACTCATGGTCCAACAGAGATTATTAGTACTGTATAACAGAATTATTTTAAAAGCAAATTTCTTACCTTTTAAAATAACTCAAGTATATAATGGAATTATTTTCTTTAACTTTGTCTATGCAGTTTAACAAGTAGTAGCTACATCTATGATGCATATACATTACAACTACATAACTTACTTGCTGCAACTTAGTGGTGATGTCACATAGGGCTGTAGTTTAATTTTGCTTGTATTTCTGAATCTGTACACACTATTTTGTGATGTATATTATGCAGGGCATTTGCTTTTATATTCATTGTTATTATTTCTGTCATTTGTTAATGAACTTGCTGATTCTGTTGTAATGGTGGTGAGTTTGAATGCATTTCCAGTGTTGGCTAAATGGGCCTTTTTTAGAGATAGCTATAGTTTACCACCACTGGAACGATTCTGTTTAGCCAATCAAGTGATGCATTTTTAGGGCTATTTTTGAACAGGTATATACACTTTAATGCCACTGTAGTAAAATGAACTACACCTCATCAATGGAATAAAGCTGACTATTACCACAAAATGAGAAAGAGATTAATCCCTAAAGGTAGGTAAAGTCAGCATAACAAATTAACAGATTCAACAGCTGGAAATGATACAGCAAAAAATAATTTTTTTCTACATGCTTTTGGCCACTGTGCCTACCAAACAAAACACCTCTCCCTTTTATTCAGATCCATTCCTCCCATTCTGGGTATTTCTCTGTAAGGGACAAGCTGGCTGGGGATCTTTCATACAGCCAGCCTAAGCAGTGATTTGTGCCCTCACTGGTGTTCTGGCAATGAGGATGTATTCAGTATGGCTCTACCCCAGCTCCTGCATAATGGAAAATGACCCACATCACAATGGGGCCTCTATGCATTCCTTATGCGAGTGCATTCTCTCATGCAGCCATAATGAAGGCTATCATGTTCATAGCTTGGTGGCCAAATGCCTACCCCTTGACATCCTTTGCACTGCTGACCCTCCACAGAGAGATTTTAGCACTGGATGTACAGTGTCTGCTCCCCCCCCACCCCATGGAGGACAGGCATTCCCATGCCAGCTCTGGCACAAACTTGAGATGCTAATCATGTCTTGGTCACCTGGAGAGTAGCCAGGGCTTTATGCCAATGGACCTGGCACCAAAATACGTTCTTAAGATAACTGTAATTGAAGATCATCAGCTGCATCTCAGGCTACTTCCTCCCTCCTCCCAGACCATAAGTCTGGTTTGCTTGCCAAGGTGGGCTACCTTAGGGAAGGTCTAATCCTGGTGAGTGATGACCCAATCCACTTTCCTAGAGATCATTAAAAGGGCCTTCCAACAAAACTGTTTTAAACACCTTCTCTCTTATAATTCATCTTCTACTACATAGTCATACTTTTTTTATCACATAACTAGGAAATGCTGAAACTTCTGACCAGTTTTACAATATTCATATGTTATCCGGGGCTAAACATACAGAAAAATCTAAATGATGAAACAGCTTCTATAGTAGCATTAACTATTAAATATATAAGTAAGTTTGTAAAGTATATCAAATTTGAAAAGTAGAAGTAAGGATTTTACAAAGCTAGTACCCCATTTATCCAAGACTTTGTGTACACGGGTATTCAGAAAAGTGAATGCTAGTTGCTTCCTTATTCCACAACAGAGTTTAACCAGACATTTCTGATATACCACATTCACTATAAAAATAGATGACCTAATTCACAGACACCCTCAACAATACATACGTAACACAAGGTGGTGGGCTTCTACACTGCTGAACTGAAAGAGCAGTGATTCTCTTTGAAAGAACAGCACATGCTCAGTGTGTCACAGAAGGGCATGTATGGCGTACTGAGCAAAACATTGGCAGCAGATGCAGCACCTCAGTCTGTACTCAGTGCCTAAAAAATAATGCTGCAAATGCAATGCAGACATGATGTAACTGAATGATCACCAGCTGATCCTCGAGCTACTTCCACTTGCCTCCCAGACTTTAAGTCTGGTTTGCTCCTCGGGGCAGGCTACACTGGGGGAAGGTCTAATCCTGTGAGTGAAGTTCCAAACCTCAATGAGACATGGTGTAAGCAGCACACAGCTGAATGACACAGGCAGTGACTTGAGAAAGCAACCATGTTATGAATAAGGTGCACACCATGTCAACCCATGTGTCATGGAAAAGGACAGCACAGGTAGTAAAATATAGCATGCTGGCATAAAGGTTAGAGTATCAGCAACTTAAGTAAAACATCAGTGTTGGGGAAATAGAAACATATAGAGGGGCCCCCCAAAGGAGTGCTGCTGATAATTTAACGACCATAACTGCACACCTCAGAAGAGTAGAAGTGGAACTGTACAAGAGAATATAAATATAAGAGAAGTGAAGTACCTCCAAATATTCTCTCTACTCAGAGGTACGGCAATTTAAGTTAGTATATATAAGTACCAGGAGTGGGGAGCAAAGCCTCCCCTCATAATGGGGAGTGCTGCAGGGGTGAAACACCCCCAGTAAGAAACACTTTAAATGCATAAAAATACATTTTGAAACTTACTGTATTTTGTCTGAATTGCAGTTTACTTTTTCAGTTTTTGGGACTCACATGATCAGGTCTCACACTTCTGACAGGAAGACAATACAAACAACGTATATCTTCAGAAGTATGGTACTCCTATTACTATCATTATCTGCTCCTCCAGGTGAGGATGAAGGGGGATGAGGTGACAACCCATTTTGTGAACATGTACAGTCTGTATTTTGTATGTGAAAGTTTGTTCTCACGGGTGTGTGTTCATACAATGCACTCAAAAAATGAGCTATAGACAGTGTGGAGCTGCACACAAGAACAGGCAGCACAATTTACTAATGTTCTAACTTGCTTTTGGCCTCAATACCTACCGGCCTAGAAGTCCTCCTCTGCTTCTCACTGTGGTTTTACACATAATGACTGACATGCCTATTCTACCATGGTATAAATCTTTTATACTGCACTAGACAGAACTGCTCCACCTTCAAGGAAAGAAAGAAAACTACTTCAGAGATTTTATATTGGATGTCTAACATCAACTAATAGTGCAATTTGGCCATATGGGTTTCCAGTGCATAGTCAGTTCCCACCAGTTAACCAGGAATATCTAACTGAGCCAAAGACATATGCAGTGGAGTCACACGCAGAAAAGGTCTAACAACTGTAAAAGCAGTGTGTAAAATGCAACGCAGAAACATGCAAGGACCATTTTATGCTAACAGACATGAGCACTTCAGTACATCCTAGCATATTTATATGTACAGTCAGTTATATGTGGGTGGTGCTGCACATACTGGCTGTAAAATATAAACAGGTATAACTTATACAATCAGTGCTCCAAGCATAAGTGGAAGAGGGCTACAGCTGTAAAAGCAGAGTTTGGACAAAGATTTAAGATGGAGTTCAGTTATATATAGAGATACTTATAAGAGCATATACAAACAGGATAGAGTAGTAAAAGATACATTAGGATTAGGAATGGGTTGCCACATTAATGAAATGTGTTACCCATTTCACTAATACATGAGCAAATTGTTATGAGGAGAACAATGTTTGCTATGCATGGAGAGTTGTAGCTAGTGCAATGCATAAGTTTTAAAAGAGTAGTCAGCAGCAGAGCGGATCTTTTAAGAATATCAGCTTTAAAAGCAGTTAATCTTGGCTATGTCATGCATTTGTTGTCTGCATGGCAACACAAAGTGTGTTACAGCTTTTAGAGCTGCCTGTAGGTTTTCTATCCAGTTATGCAGTGGCTGCTCTCTATGAGGTAGTGTGAGACTTTCTAAAAACAAGGTTCATATCTACAAACCTTGCTAGATCAAGGTTCATTTCTTCCACTGATTTCAGAGCATAACCATTATGATCCATATGATACACAATTTTTGAGAAGAGTTACATAAAACGTAAGTATCAGACAGGGTGAAACACTGTTTGCAAATGGCTGAATTGAAAGAAGACACATTAAATCAAATAAATATGGTTTAGTGACAAGGTCTACTGCACTTCTGATTTATGGAACAGGGTTGTTATTAACCTGTTATGAGGCCCTAACCCATCTTGTAACTTTGCAACACTGTATGAGGAGTGTGTAAGAAATGTGTGGCACAGTGTGTCAGAATTTGAACAAGATGGTGTTGTGAAGCTGTTGAATGCAGTAAGCAGGTTAAAGACATCAAAGCTATGGGTGGTACAGCTACTACAGATTGCCCAATTTGGGTGCAAGTGCACCAGAGATGTGCAGTAAAGCGGCCTCTGTTCCAGCTACAGACATCTCAGCCAATCAGAGCGCCACCTTTCTGCATCTAATTTGCATGAGGCCAGCCAGTTTCATTTACAGAAAAACTGTTAGTATGTGGAAGCAGCTGCAGCTTTAAGTGTTCAGTTAGGTCCTCTACACAGTCTTTTTTATTCCTGATATCACATCAAGTTGGGAGGGAAGACAGTATTGTTGTGTAAAATCTTACCATAACTTTAGATGTCAACCTCTTCTATATGCTGCTGTATTCCCTAACATAAGGAAGTCTGCCTCTGGTGGATTGACGTACGTCCAGCCATTTTTCAAAATATTGATGCTACTGTGCAGGTACATGCCATGTCCCACATTTCTCTGTGAACATCAGCCATAAACCGGTGTCGGGTACAAAACAGACATCAGCACGCACCTAACTCAGAATTGAATGCCGCCAGGACCAGCGACTACGGAGAGGGTACAAAGGAGTCAGGCAAGTGTCAGGGGAAAGGCAGGGAGGGAGATTATACAGCAACATGTAGAACAGAAGGACATCTAAGGTTATGGTAAGATTTCACACAAAGTTTGGAGAATAAGGGGCACAAGACGTGTTCAGCCATGGTTGAAGGATTGCAGTAAAGGCTGGAGAATACGGGGCACAAGATGTGTTCAGCCATGGCTGAAGGATTGCAGTAAAGGCTGGAGAATAAGGGGCACAAGACGTGTTCAGCCATGGCTGAAGGATTGCAGTAAAGGTTGGAGAATAAGGGGCACAAGACGTGTTCAGCCATGGCTGAAGGATTGCAGTAAAGGTTGGAGAATAAGGGGCACAAGACGTGTTCAGCCATGGCTGAAGGATTGCAGTAAAGGTTGGAGAATAAGGGGCACAAGACGTGTTCAGCCATGGCTGAAGGATTGCAGTAAAGGTTGGAGAATAGGGGCACAAGACGTGTTCAGCCATGGCTGAAGGATTGCAGTAAAGGTTGGAGAATAAGGGGCACAAGACGTGTTCAGCCATGGCTGAAGGATTGCAGTAAAGGCTGGAGAATAAAGGGCACAAGACGTGTTCAGCCATGGCTGAAGGATTGCAGTAAAGGTTGGAGAATAAGGGGCACAAGACGTGTTCAGCCATGGCTGAAGGACTGCAGTAAAGGTTTTTGACAGTGAACAGCATGCATGTGTAATGCCTGTTTAATTTGCCATTTCAGCACATTTTTTTAAACATTCTGCAATGCACTCCATCTGCCCCTCTGAAATTCAGTATTTCAGTCTTACTGTTTCCATTTCCCAACATACCATCATCTTCTGTAACAGCAGACTATCTCTGGATGTGGATTAAGCTGAATGTATTCACATCTGCTATGGCATGGTCATGAGGATGAAGTCAGAATGACCAAATCCACAAAATCATAAATGCGTCAATCCAGCGTAAGAACGGTCAAATGTGGTTTGTTGCTATGGCACAATATTAAATATTTGGGTGTGTGTATATGGACATGTGGAATATGCAATAGACTACAAAACATTTATTTTAAAAACAGTGTTTTCAAAATGAGAATTCTAAAGAATCCGGTAGTTTTCCAAGACATAATTCTAGTTGAGTTTCAAGGGTTTGGCGATAACTATTTCAAATACATTTTCATATGGTAAACATGCAAATAATACACCCAATACAGCAATGAGACAAATTGGTGCCTTATTAAGAAACATTTCAACAAGTGATGAAAGTTGTTCAGTTTATATAACACATTTATAACACCATTACTAGAATATATCAACTCTTTCTGTACATATTCAATCTGACAGCTAAATGTCCAGAGAAAGTTCACCTAAAGAATCCATTCTCTCTTACTTCACCTATGATGCCTGATGTCACCATCTGAACCTTTATCTGCATAACAGATATTACAGGAGAAAATTAATATGTGCTTATAAAGCGTTAGAAAGTGTGGAACCTACAGCTTTGTTCAGTTTAGAAATGCATGTAGGAAATAAAACCCATCATCGTAGTAATTTAAAAATGTGTATAAGCCATGAAAAAAATGAATTAAGACGTGCATTTATAACTCAACTAATTCCAGTAATTTGGAATACGTTACCTTTGTTAATTCAGAGTTCAAGTAATCAAAATTTTCAAAAGTAATCTTGACCTATGGGTTGGTAAAGAAGTTTATAATTCTAAATTTATGAAGTCAGTGTTCCTAGAAGGCCTTATGGCTGGAACTCTGTTATCTTGAACTTGTGAAAAAAGCAGTGAGTACAGACAGTTAAACAGAGCTGGCATGTATGTCTTTATTCAATTTCTGCATATCTACTAATGGAAAAGGAGACACTTTTAATGACATTGCTACAGAGAAATTAATTCTACAGTTTACAGTTCTCCACACATTTCAGAGGTGCTAAGATGTAGCCATAGAATGCCCTAGAAACCATGCATTCACTCTATCTTGTTTCAACTGCCACATGACTGCATTCTGCAATTCAAGTAATAGTACATTATCACATTAGTTTCCCAAAAGAAAGAGCCTTGGGGAAAGTACTATGTTGAGATTCACATGCACAAAGAATCTTTCAGCTACAAGGTGCTGATTTAAAAAAAAAAACAGCGTTCAAGTTACTATCTCATGAATATTTATGTTCTATGCTAATATGAACTTTCATCACCTTCTGTTCCACAATTTGGAGTATTTAGTTTTTATTTAACATTGGAAACAATGAGTTTAAACAGTCTGTTTTAACTTTCAAGACATTCCAAGTGAAAGGTACCTGTTTTAATGTTGCCACAGAAAGACTACTCACTTTTTAAAGAAAGATTTCCCTTTTATTATTTATGTTGTCAGGAATTTAACTAGGATCATATGTAGTGATTAAGTATGTGGTCCAATTTTCCAGTTGCCCTAGATCATCGGTTAAGTAACTTGCTCAGAGTCACTCAGTAGATAAATGGAGGTGGTGGGAGTCCAACCCTGGACTACAGGAAGCAGCTTGTTAACTCCTAGCCTTAATCGTCTGCACTAACAAGCTTCACTAAACAGGAGAATGACATAACAATACAACGCATTATTATTACTATTATTATTATTATTTACAATTATCATCAATACATTATTGCGTTGAAATGATAATAATTGTATAGCAATGAAATGCTGTTCTGTCTCTCAGTGAGTTAAATATGGTGTTTGTTTTTAGCTGGAGTTTACATATGGAGAAAATAAGGGTTAACCTAACTGGATAAAACTAAAGAATCACTGCATAACACTAAACAACCTTCTGCTTTCCACATTATACTTTCCCTTGCATAAAATGCCATCTTTCCCAGATGACACACAACTTTTCTGTTTCCCCTGTATAACACAACTTCCAGAATAGTATGTGGCTTTTATTTAAAGCTGTATGCCTCCCCCTTTCAAAGTTACAGCATTAAGAAGCCTTAGTGTATGGCAAAATTGAGTGCGGGCGCATGTGTGTCTATATGCATATATATATATATATATATATATATATATATATATATATATATATATATATATATATATATTAACAGTTGTTAAGGTAGAGGTGGCATTCCCTTAAACTTCCCTTTCATACCTCTTATCACAATTAAAATATTGGTAAAGGGGTATCATTCTCTTCTGCCAAGTATAGTTCAGTAGTACAAAAGTCACACATCATAGTGTCACATTAGTTAATACAGTAGCATACTTTGAAAAGGGGGCATACAATTAAAAATAACTGCAAAATAACCATGCCACATCTCAATTTTCGGATGCCAGTGTTTCACTAATTGCCACCTACGTACCTTACCCTTCTAATATTGCTCCAGCTCACTCATCTATTCCCCAGTTTCCTAATGCCACTTTACTTAGATATCCAGTCATCCCTAGTTTTACCCTTCAGTGATGTGCCTATAACCAATTGTTCACATTAACACACTAGCCTAAATCTTAGTTCCTGAATATCTACTACTTCCAGTTAATTTAAACATACCAAAGTACTGAAATATGTACAGTTTCTACTGAAAATATAATGTACAGAAGAAATGGGGATAGATTCTTATCTGAGTGTTACATCTAAGAAACTACATTATGTGTTAAAGTTCTTGTCCTGAAAAGCACCAACATATCTACCATAATGTGTATGAAGTACCTCTGAACAAATCACTAATGTTGCATGCCAGTACTAGCTTTATACAATACTTAAGTATATATAAATTCATTTGTTTGTATTCTCATAATTGTACTAAACTGTAAAATTCAGTATAGTGTTTCATTTCTGTCACTGCTGTTTACTTTGCATTCTGCTCTTTGTCAGATGCATGGCAATAATGAGTCTAAGAACCAGTCCACCAATTCAGTTAACAAATAACTCTCTCTCACCATACTATATTGGTCATGTTTTTATTTACAGATGATAACTGGGACAGTCTAACTGGGCAGTGCACATTTCAGTGGAATCATGGGAA
This sequence comes from Protopterus annectens, assembly GCF_019279795.1. Lineage (NCBI taxonomy): Eukaryota > Metazoa > Chordata > Ceratodontiformes > Protopteridae > Protopterus > Protopterus annectens. Next base: position 687,105,040 of record NC_056747.1, on the reverse strand, counting down.
GAAAAGCTTCAGGAACAACAAGGAACAAAAAAAGAATACTAAGCGAGGGATCACAATAGCCATAAGAGGCCTACTCATATACACCTTTAATAAGTCGAGCTTAAAGGTTCTCGCCACCCTTTACCAGCACTTGAGTACCCATTACCCAAATTAAGCAGTATCATACATGATAACATTCACGTAAATGTATGGAGGAAACAAGAATACAGGCAACAGAGAGTAATCTAACGTTGTTGATTTAAACCTGAACAACAATGGGTTCCCTGAGCACACATTAGGGGATCTGTATGTCATGCAAGAAGCAGACGAGATAGAACTGGTAAAAAATATAAACACCATTTCTTTTACAAATCACACCACAGCATGAGATGCCATATCCTCGTAGAACAATTTAGGCGTGAGGAATATCTTACACGAACAAAGTTACAGGAACAGCCCCTTGGTATAACAAAGGTACTACAGTGCAGCATTAAAAGAGATGCATCCTTCCCTCAATAACTGCTTAATGGCTACCAGTTTAAGACCTCTGAAAGTTGACCAACTGTTGTTAGTAAGCAGAAAAATAGTAGTGCTGGTGCAGGGGCTAGGGCTGGACTGCAGGTGTACAGATAGTAGCATAAGAAGTGAAGAGAATGCAAACTTATAGTGGTATTTCCTAACAACTCTATATAAGGTTTGTTTAAAAAATATATGGTGGTTTACTTCTCCCTTGTATCTGAAGTGCATTATCACAGAAACTGAATACAGACTTACCTGGCAAGTGCTACCAATGGATAGAATTTTAAACATAGTTTTAATAATGTAGAATCATCCACATTGAAGACTGAAAGTTGGCAACATATGCTGTAATTTATGTAGTGGTGATAGGATGCATGAAACAGCAAAAGTGTTAAAGGACATCTATGCCCTACATGCAATATTTCCTTTCCCCAGAATCTATCATCATCCCTAAAGAATTATTTCCATACTTCTCAATAATAAAAAAGCATGACTTAACAGTTTCTTCTCTTTGTGGTATGCAAAGCCTAGTTAGCTTCCTCAGTCCACACTCTACTAAGGCTAAATTAAATCTCATGATAGCTTTCATTGGAATATTGTCTCCCCTGCTGTAACATCATTTTGCCTATCACATCTATTTTTTTTTTTGCTAAAGAAAATGTTATTTATTTATTTCACATTTGTTTAATGGATAAGTCCGACTGGGTCAGAAAGTGCTCATTTTCAGTGGAGGCCCATGGAGAAAAGCTCCACAATCACAATTTTTCAAAAATCAAGTACAGTAATTTTTAATCAAATCGTATCATGTTATACTACAAAACACCAAGTACAAATAGTTTAAATCACAAAGTATCATGTTACACTGCAAATCATGAGTGAAAAAATATACTGAGAAAAAAACAATGACTATATGTTTCGTAGTAAAGTCCAATGAAAAACAACAACACGAATTGGAGAAAATATGTAAGTAAAAACTCAATAGTCATATTATTTGTTACATAGAGTAATATGTGATAAATGAGACCTGAGGCGATTATAATAAGATATTTTAAAGCTATATAAACGAAAGAACTCTGACCAGGCTTCCAGTGTTAAAACTTCCTTTAATGCACAAGCGCTTTCACACTAATGCTTCTTCAGGTGCTAATAAAAATCTACAAATCCAACACTCTTTAAACAGTCATTGATGAGCATGTGACCAAACACATGATAAAAATAGAATTCAGAGTAATTAAAAATAAATACCTGTGCTAAAAACAGATGTTTAATAAACTCTTAAAAATAAAAGTAAACAAACACTTATAAAGTGCTTATAATAATATGTATAAACATAAAAAACATAAAATAACACTACAAACATCACCTACGCAAGGGTCTGGACTTTAAAATAGGTCTCAATGGAACATGTTCATTGAGGCCATGTCCTGCATCCCCTGTCATTCTAATTATCCACTTGGCCTCTATTAAGTTCCTTAAGTCACCACCTCTTTTATTTTCATATACCATTGATATCACCATAAAATTAAAGTTATGCGTCTCATCAGTATTCATGATATGTATCCATCTCTTTAATATATATATATATATATATATATATATATATATATATATATATATATGTTGTGTCTTTCGGCTTTTCCCGGTTAGGGGTCGCCACAGTGGTCCGCTAATGATTGGTAGTTGATTTTTACGTGCCGAGTTACCAGCCCTGACGCACAACCTTCAAAGAAGGTACGCCCATTCATGCATGTCTCCACGCAGAAGACGCTTTAGCTGAGAATCGAACCGGACAGCGTCTTACTGTGAGGCAACAACGCTACCGCAGCACCACCACTGTGGGGGTGTATATATATACATATATATATATATATATATATATATATATATATATATATATATATACACTGACAGAGACGAGGGATGAGTAGTGGGCTGCAGGCTTGAATTAGGTTGATGAAACCTTATGAGACCGATATTCTGCCCCAATACCATGGCACACATACTGCAAAATGTTTTTAAGTCTCCACTAAGAGCCACACGGCATACAGCATATAAGGTATCCAAAAGAGTTGGACAGTTTTATGTGTGACTTGTTGAGAAACAGCAGGTAGCAATGGAACTATATGTATTTATTTATTTTTATTTATGTATTTATTTATTTAATTTTGTTTACCATTACCAGGGTACAGCACTGATCAAATCTGGCCATTTGCAGGCACAGCCAGGATCACATGTATAGTAGCAACAGTAAATTAAGATGAAAGGTGTAGCTCAACTATACAGGATAGTGGCATGACATAACAGAACATGAATGTAAAAAAATATGTACAGGTATTTACAAGAAAGTTTAAAAAAAAGTAGGATCAGGAGTATACAATGTATGATGTAAGTATGGTAGGTGAGATACATGGGTAAATGTGGTCTAGCTGAAAGGACGGCCATAGCATATACATGTATGGAGGGACTTTTAGCAGTGAACAGATGAGAAACTGTAGAATACTAAAAGCTGCAACAGAAGAGCTAATAACAAAGAAGTGGATATTAGACATATAGCAGGGAATGGGTAGGACAGATGGGATAGCAGTGGGCATGAGTTTTTATGTTGGAAAGGCTTGGAGATTAAGCAACCATGGTTTTCTGGGATGAATGTAATACTGCAACCATACCTGTTAGATGATGTGGTAGTTCTGATAGGGTTAAAAGATGACACTTTAAGCTGATGTGTCATGTAGCTTACTCAGAGTGAGATTTCTAAGCACAGTGTGTCATAGCTATGTCTTTGCAACTTTACTTATCCAGAGGTACTGTCACTGCACAAGTAATTCTGGAAAGGTGGACAGATGCTCTTCTGGGGTGCTGCATAGCATTCTTTGCATAGAGTTATCTGCTGAGTACAACATACTAAGCTTTTAGACTTTATTTACAGCTGCAGAGAGGTACTATTGCTATACAAGTACTTTTGAGAGGAATAACATACAATCTTCTTCTTTAATATTATTTTCTAGGTATAATGTGCAAGGATTATGTGGTTTTCACTTTAATCACCTAGAACTGCAGTAAAAAGACAACTGCTACTGAACAGATAAATCTGCGAGTAGAGCGCTAACAAGCGATCATAGGTGTTGTGCAGTGCACCTTGCTCAGAGTGATCTTCTGCATACACAGGGCAGGGTTATATGTCATGCAGTGCACCCTTGCTTAGAGTGATCTTCTGCATACACAGTGCAGGGTTATATGTCATGCAGTGCACCTTGCTCAGTGTGATCTTCTGCATACACAGGGCAGGGTTATATGTCATGCAGTGCACCCTTGCTTAGAGTGATCTTCTGCATACACAGGGCAGGGTTATATGTCATGCAGTGCACCTTGCTTAGAGTGATCGTCTGCATACACAGTGCAGGGTTACATGTCATGCAGTGCACCTTGCTCAGTGTGATCTTCTGCATACACAGTGCAGGGTTATATGTCATGCAGTGCACCTTGCTCAGTGTGATCTTCTGCATACACAGTGCAGGGTTATATTCCTGTTGCTTTACTCACCCAGTAATACAGTACGAGATACTGTTTTATACACACGTAATTCTGGGGGGGGCTAATACGTGATCAGGGGTGTCATGCAGTGCACCTTGCTCAGCATGATCTTCTGAAAACACAGTGTGGGGTTATATCCTTGTTGTTTTACTCACCCAGCAGTGTAGTACAGAGATACTGTTTTATACACATGTAATTCTGGGGGGGGGGGCTAATAGGTGAACAGGGGTGTTGTGCAGTGCACCTTGCTCAGTGTGATCTTCTGCATACACGAAGCAGGGTTATATGTCATGCAGTGCACCTTGCTCAGTGTGATCTTCTGCATACACAGGGCAGGGTTATATGTCATGTAGTGCACCTTGCTCAGTGTGAGCTTCTGCATACACAGTGCGGGGTTATATCCCTGTTGCTTTACTCACCCAGTAATGCAGTACAGAAACACTGTTTTATACACATGTAATTCAGGGGGGGGGCAATACGTGATCAGGGGTGTCATGCAGTGCATTTTGCTCAGCATGATCTTCTGCAGACACAGTGTGGGGTTATATCCTTGTTGTTTTACTCATCCAGTAGTGCAGTACAGAGATACTGTTTTATACACACGTAGTTCTGGGGTGAGGGCTAATAGGTGAACAGGGGTTTTGTGCAGTGCACCTTGCTCAGTGTGATCTTCTGCATACACAAGGCAGGGTTATATGTCATGACGTGCACCTTGCTCAGTGTGATCTTCTGCATACACAAGGCAGGGTTATATGTCATGCAGTGCACCTTGTTCAGTGTGATCTTCTGCATACACAGGGCAGGGTTATATGTCATGATGTGCACCTTGCTCAGTGTGATCTTCTGCATACACAGGGCAGGGTTACATGTCATGCAGTGTACCTTGCTCAGTGTGATCTTCTGCATACACAGGGCAGGGTTATATGTCATGCAGTGCACCTTGCTCAGTGTGATCTTCTGCATACACAGGGCAGGGTTATATGTCATGCAGTGCACCTTGCTCAGAGTGATCTTCTTCATACACAGGGCAGGATTATATATCATGCAGTGCACCTTGCTCAGCATGATCATCTGCAAACACAGTGTGGGGTTATATCCTTGTTGTTTTACTCACCCAGTAGTGTAGTACAGAGATACTGTTTTATACACATGTAATTCTGGAGGGGGGCTAATAGGTGAACAGGGGTGTTGTGCAGTGCACCTTGCTCAGTGTGATCTTCTACATACACGGGGCAGGGTTATATGTCATGCAGTGCACCTTGCTCAGTGTGATCTTCTGCATACACAGGGCAGGGTTATATGTCATGTAGTGCACCTTGCTCAGTGTGAGCTTCTGCATGCACAGTGCGGGGTTATATCCCTGTTGCTTTATTCACCCAGTAATGCAGTACAGAAACACTGTTTTATACACATGTAATTCGGGGGGGGGCAATACGTGATCAGGGGTGTCATGCAGTGCATTTTGCTCAGTATGATCTTCTGCAGACACAGTGCGGGGTTACATCCTTGTTGTTTTACTCATCCAGTAGTGCAGTACAGAGATACTGTTTTATACACACGTAGTTCTGGGGTGAGGGCTCATAGGTGAACAGGGGTTTTGTGCAGTGCACCTTGCTCAGTGTGATCTTCTGCATACACAAGGCAGGGTTATATGTCATGATGTGCACCTTGCTCAGTGTGATCTTCTGCATACACAAGGCAGGGTTATATGTCATGCAGTGCACCATGTTCAGTGTGATCTTCTGCATACACAGGGCAGGGTTATATGTCATGACGTGCACCTTGCTCAGTGTGATCTTCTGCATACACAGGGCAGGGTTACATGTCATGCAGTGTACCTTGCTCAGTGTGATCTTCTGCATACACAGGGCAGGGTTATATGTCATGCAGTGCACCTTGCTCAGTGTGATCTTCTGCATACACAGGGCAGGGTTATATGTCATGCAGTACACCTTGCTCAGAGTGATCTTCTTCATACATAGGGCAGGATTATATATCATGCAGTGCACCTTGCTCAGCATGATCTTCTGCAAACACAGTGTGGGGTTATATCCTTGTTGTTTTACTCACCCAGTAGTGCAGTACAGAGATACTGTTTTATACACACGTAGTTCTGGGGTGAGGGATAATAGGTGAACAGGGGTTTTGTGCAGTGCACCTTGCTCAGTGTGATCTTCTGCATACACAAGGCAGGGTTATATGTCATGACGTGCACCTTGCTCAGTGTGATCTTCTGCATACACAGGGCAGGGTTATATGTCATGCAGTGCACCTTGTTCAGTGTGATCTTCTGCATACACAGGGCAGGGTTATATGTCATGACATGCACCTTGCTCAGTGTGATCTTCTGCATACACAGGGCAGGGTTACATGTCATGCAGTGTACCTTGCTCAGTGTGATCTTCTGTATATGCAGGGCAGGGTTATATGTCATGCAGTGCACCTTGCTCAGTGTGATCTTCTGCATACACAGGGCAGGGTTATATGTCATGCAGTGCACCTTGCTCAGAGTGATCTTCTTCATACACAGGGCAGGATTATATATCATGCAGTGCACCTTGCTCAGTGTGATCTTCTGCATTCACAGTGTGGGGTTATAGGTCATGCAGTGCACCTTGCTCAGTGTGGCCTTCTGCATACACAGTGCAAGGTTGTGTGTCATGCAGTGCACTCTGGAACAAGCTACCCATCTATGTTAAGCAAAGTTCCTCATTAGCACTCTTCAAGAAAAATCTTCAGTGGATTAGAAATAGGAAATAAAACCCAGGGATAATTTCTGTGGCTCTGCTCGACAGGGGCACAGAAAAATAACTTTCTTGGGTGGCGTAAGCCAGGGAACCTTGTTGGCTAGACCTACTTAGGCCCTTGGGCCAATAGCTTAGTACCTACCTACGAACCTTGCTCAGTGTGATCTTCTGCATACACAGTACAGGGTTGTGTGTCATGTAGTGCACCTTGCTCAGTGTGATCTTCTGCATACACAGTGCAGGGTTATGTGTCATGCAGTGCACACCTTGCTCAGTGTGAACTTCTGCATATACAGTGTAGGGTTATGTGTCATACAGTGCACCTTGCACACAATGTTCTACTGCATACAGTCTGCTGGAGTTATATCCCTATTTTGTCAGTAACTCAAAACTGCAGTATAGTGGTACTCTAACTACACAATTAAATCTGCAAGGGCTGACAGTGTAGCATCATTCTTTACTGAAACTGTCCATCTGGGTAAAATGTACTGGGGTTAAGTCCTCACTACTATATTCACCTACTATTCTAGAAGGGCTGGCATGAGATGATCTGGTGCATAACTCTCAACTTCTCTGCTCAAGAAATCTAGACAAAGTCAACAGTAATGGGGAGAAAAAGGCTCAAAATCAGAAACAACATATCTATAGCTACCCCTCTATCCCTTATAATCTCATCCAAAAATGGCGCCATCATACCTCCCTCTGAACACAGCAAACTCCTCGGTGTCGAAATTGACAATAACCTCCTCTTTGACGACCATATCACACAGACTGTAAAAAAAAAGGTCCATAAAAAATGGGAACCCTGTACAGGCATAAACAATTCCTCTCACATCAGGCACAAGTCACCCTAGCCCAAACTCATTTATTGTCCACCCTAATGTATGCCACACCAATTCTCACCCAAGTCAGAAAACATGCTATAATAAAATTGCCAGGTTTTCTTATAACTCTGTTTTCCGAACCCATCACTGTGAATTTCTAAGGGGGCTAAAATGGTTAAAACTTCCCTAGCTACTCAATTTCCATCAGTTAGTCATTGCCTATAATATAGTCAGATATCCCAAGAAAACCCCAGCACTAAGCAGGTTACTCTCCCCCTACAGAACAAATTGTCCTCTCTGCTCTAGTGATAAATCACTCCTCTGCATCTCTAAGGCCAATAACAACGCAGGGAAAGCTCTATTTTCCCATACCATAGCTCGATCATGGAACAACCCCCCTCCTTACTTCTGCCCCCACTAACACGCATTTCAGAAATGCACTCAAATCATATCTTATGAATAAATGGCTATGTTCATGCATTACATAAAATTCACAGCCTCAGTATACTATAGACAATCCTTCCCACCATATCTACCATAAACATTTTATGGTTAAGTATCATACTGTTGACTAATATGAATGTTTTTACCATGTGAATTTATTTTTTGTATCCTATCTTATACAGTGCTATCATAAATATGATTGTATGTGACTTTTATCCCTGCATTTTATCTCACTTGTTTCTAAAAATATTTGTTGTTTGGTAGGATTGTATACGACTTCTTATCTCTGTACTTTACTTCACTGATTGTTGATATATGTGCTTTGTACTATCTTGTTTGATTGTAATCTCACTATGTCCAGTCGGACCATCCTGGTTAAAAAAATGTAAAATAAAATAAACAAATATTACTCCAATTCACTTAAACTGTTATAAGAACAGGTTTTGCATCAACATGCATTTAATGAACAATAGGAAGTACGAAACTCTAAATGGCATTACAGATTGACTGTAATCCTCAACAACTGACCAGAAAATCAAACATTTTATGAGACAGGAAAACACTGAAAAGAAGGGGCCCTTAGTAAAGAACCTTGTGGGACACCAGTGGTTATTGGTAGAAAGGATAAAAAAAATTCTGCCATTATTTTACTGTTTGCAGCTACATCTATAAAGCTGTTTATATGCTTGTATAGTGTTGTGGTGTATGTTTCTTCACATTCAGTGGAGTTAACTGGGTTTAGTGGGGATCTGAAGCTTACCAATGCATCACTTAGGAACTAAGTAGTTTGTTTTAAAGAAATGTCTAAAGGTACCTGGGTGGAAGGGATCTCTGGTTTCAGTTTTATTTTGAAGGAGACTTAACAAGTGATGAAAATATGCACAGGATGGTGCGAGATTCTCCCATATGAATAAGGACAAGATCCAAGATGTAATTCCCCTAATGGGTAATTGTTTTAGGGCATTTCTCTGAGATTTTAGACAAAGGGGATAGGATTGCAACAGGCCTTTATTTATTAAACTCTGTAGCTGCATCACACTTTGTGCAGTGAAAAAATATAGGATTTCTTCCAAATGGATGAGACATTTTTCAGAAATGGACTTATTTATCAGGATAGAAACAGGGAAAGCTATAGCATTGGGAGTCATTTTTAATCAATCAGTAAGAGCTGATTAGCAGCTAAAGAGGTTGGTTTTAGCTTAAATAGGAACTTTTTAATGGTGGAAGTGGGAACGGGTGAAATTAATAAGTTATGGCTAGACAGGAGAGGATGGGTGAAAGTAAGAGGGGAGAAGAGGTATTGTCACTGATTTGGAACAGTATTGTCTGTATAAAGTAACAGCTGAATTGCAAGGAGATAGAATCTATAGCATTAGTATTGAGTAGGGAGGCATATAATTTGGCCAGGATGCAATAAATTATTTCCAGATGACCAGAATAGTTTTAGATTGCTGTGATTCTTGTGTTGGAGGTTACCATAAAGAGTTTATTTGTCACGTTTGATGTGCTATCCTGTAAGATTTCTAAGGTGCCTAAATGTCTGAAATGTGTTGTGTCGACATTTCCAGGCTTTCTCTCTTTGAAGCACAAGTCCTACCCAAGGTACAAGGTTGGATATGACCCTTTTAGTACACAATGGAGCTACACCATTGAGAGTATTCAGGAAGATGTCAGTAAAATGTGTGACAGCAGCATCTAGTTGCATGGATTTTAACATGTTCAAATTGAATTGTGTTAATAAATTGATAAAGGTTTCTTTGTTGAATTTTGTTGTTATTGTGTATTTGGTTATACGTGACTTGTTTGTCTTGGCTATAGTAACTGCGTACGTTGAAAGATGGTCACTTATACTGTCAGATAGACATCTAGCTATCTGTAATTTGTTTGGTTTGTTAAAAAGGATCCACACTAAAGCTGAGTGCCTGGTAGTGCTTTTGTTGACTTTAGTTGTGGGGTGATGGCTGGGTAAAACCATTTAAGTTCACCAATTCTGCACGGGTGTTATTGTTGATGAGCTCCAAGCTAATGTTGAGATTGCACCTAGTACAACCATTTGATGGTGGATATGATGGAATATCCAGTGAAGGATGTTTTCTGCACTGTAAATATATTGCCCATTGGGATGTATGTAGCTGAAATGCACAGTGTCTTCCAATTATTGATTTTGAAGACTGATATCAGAGGCTAAGCACTGCTAAGCCCTTGGGGACTGGAGTTAAAATAACAAAGCTTTTATAGAATATAGCAACACCACCTTCCAGTTTATTTTTTCTGCCAAACATATGCTAAAACCAAGAGGCATGATTTCATTATCAGTTATCTGTCTTTTTTTAGCCAAGTTTCTGTAGTTGTCACTATGTCATTTGCAAGACACACATGAATTTATTGGATTTTGTTACATATACATATAATATTCATATCTAGGAGGAAGAGGTTAAATTTAGAACATGACTGGGGTATATTTGTTGAAACGCCTAGTAGTGAATTGGTAGTAGATCAATTGCTGACACTAGTGTGCAGCATTGGGGGGGGGGGGGGTGCTGCACTCCCGAGTGTGTAATCCTTTAAATGAGATGTCTAGTAACTATGAACCTGTTGTCAGTTTGCTAGCCATTCCTCATTGCATATCACCAACACAACAATTTTATTTTTTAATGTAACATAGGTAACTTATTCTTCAAGGGCTATCAGGAAACAACACAACTCAACCACCACAGGGATGTGCGTATCACAGACAACAGACATTAAAACTATAAAACTTTAATCAAAATACTTTAAAAATGTTATAAAAAGGTAGATAAGAGCTTTCAGTTTCTGCCTTCTTCAGATCTTAGCATCTTTGAGTGGCCGAGAGAAATGAAGAGATCTGAAAATGAAATGAAAGAAAGTGCTACATACCAAACTCTGGATAAGGAGAAGAAGCAACCTAGCAATGTACGATCTGGCAATACGGAGAGCGTTGCTACCTCTCAGGTATCTCTTAAATTGACAACAGCTGTACTTTTAGAAAATAAACAGAGCTCACAGGGGGAGGGTATAGAAATACCCGAAATAGAAAATATTAAATTGGAGAATAAGGCAACTACACATGGTGCCAGACTGAAGGATAAAGCTATACATATACTGTTTTTTTCCAGGCTTTCGATATCCATGAAGCAAATTTTACCTTATTCAAAAAACGCTCATTGAGCAGAGACAAGAGAAGGAGAAAACTCTCAACCTGATAACAGAGGTTACAAGTTACAGAGACTCTTTGATAGTAAACCTGTCTAACTGCCAGTTAACTGAATCGCAAATAAGACTTTTGAAAAAGGACTTTCTTTTATCCCGTCCCTAGGCTCAGGATTGCATGAGTTCATTTTGGATATTAAATATTTTGCTAGAAGTATTATGCTGAAAAGTATCTTTAAAAACAATGATCAGTTGGATATGTGTTTATTCAGGAAACCAAGAACCCTTACGCCACAATTTAATCCAGCTGTAGATTAATTTGTAAAAGTGTGTGAAAATGAAGTCATGAGACTTAAGATACACTCAGCACTCAAGACGGTTTTACAATATGGATAAAGAAGAGAGCTTAGCACTTCAAGATTTAATAAATGATACAGATTCTAATAAGACTGGCGGATAAGGGTGGAGCAATAGTCCTTATGGATAAGTTCCTGTATTATACCAAAATGAATGATTTATTAAAAGATGAAAAGACATATAAGAGGGTACGATTTAGTGAATTAAATGATATCATACAGAAGGTCCATGAGAACCTATATGACTTATTGTTGACTAATGTGATTACGCAAGACATTTAGATTTTCTTTTGGCTAAAATCCTGTTATTACATCTATAAGAGTACTTCTTAAGATACATAAGGACACTAATGACCCACCTATGCACCTCATAGTATCTGGTAATGGTTGGGTTACAGAACCAGCCTCAATTTTCATTGAATATAAGTTAAAGAAAGCACTTGCAGAAGCTAGTACTGTCTTGAAGGACACGGAAGATTTTGTATGTTCAGTCTCCTCCTATTTACAAGAAAAGGGCAAGGAAGTAGAAGTCCTAATGGTAACTATGGATGTGGTTAGCCTGTTTACAGTCATACCCAATGACTATGATGTAGAGGCGATGCAGATATTTTTGAATCGTAAATAGGCTTATAATAAGAAAGAGGTCTATCAACTTTTTACACTGTTGGAGATAGTGTTGGAAAATAATGTACTTGCATTTAAGTATGACTATTTTTTACAGAAATGGGGGGGGGGGGTAGCAATGGGAACCTCATGTGTGAATAGTTATTCTAGTTTGGGTCTGGTCAAATGGGAGGAGGAGGAGTTTATCTTCAATGACGTGAACAACTGGGAATGTTATATTGCATTTTATAAAAGATTTGTGGATAACATTTTCCTGCTTTGTACAAGTAAGGAAACCTGTCTATTGGAATTTGTTGACTACTTTACGGATAAATCTTTTTTTGAAGTTTGATGTTCATTCTTCAAAAGAAAAGATAGAGCTTTTGGGCATCACTCTAAGCAGGAATAGGGAAGGGAAGGTTGATACACAGTTGTTTCGGAAACAGTGCTTGAAGAATCATCTTCTTCATCATAATAGCATGCACCTGCAACATGTAGTCTCCCAAGTTGTTAAGGGACAGTTCTTAACGGCATCTAGAATATGTACTGATGGATGAGACCTTTGAACATGAAAGCAAGATCCTTGAAGAGAACTTAACTTGGAAGAGGTTATAAACCAGATTTGGTCAACAAAAGTGCGTTAGAAATTATGACTGATAGAAAATGAAGAGGTAAACCTTATCTTAACAGGGGCCATCGTACGGAGAACAAGAAGTTTAAGGCACAGGAGAATGTTCAATTGGGTATGAGATTTACACTTACTTACAGTCAGGATATCAAGGATGATTGTTAAATAATTAAAGAAAATTGGAAGATTTTAACAGCCGATGATGACATCAGACAAACAGTAAGGGATTACCCAAAGTTTGGGTTTAATAAAAGAAAAATCTTAAGTGACTGTTGTGTAACAAAGAAATGACAAAGGGAAGAGATATTTTAAAGAAAAGGAATGTATAAATGTAATGGATGTAAAGCTTGTAATTTTATCAGGAGTGCTAATATATTTCAGCATCCCACTACTGGAAGAGAATATGGTTGCAGCAATTATGTAGATTGCAATACAAAAAAATGTTGTTTACGTTGCTCAGTGAAAGTTATGTCCTGGCTTGTATGTAGGCAAAACGAACTGCCCTTTTCAAGTAAGAATTCTAAGGCATTTGAGTGACATTACGTTAAAAAATACAGACAATGCCTTAGCTCAGCATATTTTAAAAATCGCCTGGGCATGCTTTTCAATTTATGGGCACTTGATGTTATTTTGGATACCCCTAGGAGAGGGGATTTACTTGTATTAACTAAAATGACTGAGACTTGATGGCTTGCTGAACTACTAGCAGACAGGCTACCTGGCTTGAATGCTACTTTTCCTTTAAAACCATTACTAGCTAAATGTAAGCTCAAAAAAGGATCTGATTGGTTGTAGATGAATGAATCAAATGTTTTTAAATGAGAAAGCTGATTTCATGTTTATGATCTGAAGAAGGCAGGAGCTGAAAGTGCTTATCTACCTTTTCAAAGCATTTTGATTAAAGTTTTAATCTCTGTTGTCTGTGACATGCACCTCCCTGTGGTGGTTGAGTTGTGCTGTTTCCTGATATTCCTTCTTTATACTCAACTAACCTTTAACCATCACTGGTGCATTGTTTTGTGTTGTATTCTTCAAGGGCAGAAGACAATGAATTTGTAGATGAAACATTGAACTGCAAAGCTGTTTGCCAGCAGCAACCTCTTCATTAGTTATAGTTCTCTTTAGTGTGGAATTATTCAGATGACTTACTTCTGCTGGGATTGTGTATATTGACGGATATTGGTGGATTTATATGGCAACTGTTTGAATGGCCTTGCCTTTTATGGCTGAAATGTTTTAAAATGGGTAGTTTTGACATCATTGGGTCATATTTCTTGTTTCACTGCTTACTGGAAAAATGTTTAAAACTACAAATCTAAAACACGCTCTCTAACAAGTGACACTGCATTAAACAAGGAATATAATTTAATACTATCAGGAAGGTGAATCAAAGAACACTTACATTTTTGCATGGACCTAAATTGTGTGCAGGGGCCCCCATGGTCTGAAAACAGCTCAAAGGTACACTTAAATCTGTCACTGGCTAGATGCATTTTCTGTAAATGCAGATTTCAACAAATGTGAGTTTCAGGGACAGAGTTTATTGTTGCTCATGCCAAGTCTTTTTTCATTGTGAGACTATATTGTTTTGTTTAGCAAATGGCTATCGGTGTTTGTGCTATAACATTTTTAAATAAAAGATTTGAATTAAGTCCAAATATCTGTAAATACTGTAGAAGTAAAGAAAATAGTATGCAGGCTGACAGTGTTGAACATTCTTTATGGTAACTGGGGAGACGTAGGCAAGTAATAGGAAGCTAGAATGGCTGTGAGGGGGTGCTGGCTGCAAGGGGGGGGGCGTCTCTGATTCCTTGCCTAGGGTGCCATTTGACCATGATCTGGCTCTGGCTCTGGCACTGACAGGCAGTTAATCAGAAAGCACTGATTAGTTGGTAGCCAATACAGCATCTTAGTTACCAAAGAAGGTTCTACAATCAAATGGGTGGGAGTGTCTGTAACTTAATAGACTATTCATACCTCTCGACCTTCACACATTGAAACAGGAACAAAAGGCCCTTGAAAGGTAGGAGCATCCAACAGCAGAAGGCAGACTCAGTGTGTTACTGCAACATTTTTCAGCATGTGCAATACACTGCTCCTCCATCATCAACACAGCTCAAATGACCACACAGTTATAGCCTGCTTCACATGTGAACCAGAGGGCTGCTGGGTGGTATGACCACAGTTACGAAACAGGAGTTGGACAGCTTGCGGATAAGTTTGCCCATCTACAAACAGCTACCGTGACAAGGTTATGAATGCATGTGTTCATCTCATTGTTTCAACTAAATCAACTAAAAGCACCTTGAAAGTATAAATAATCTAATTTACATCTCCCATCACAGGCTCCAAAGTTCTAAGTATATATTCTTTCATATGAGAGCCGTCTTTCTTTCTGACGCTCTCTCTACTGTATGCATGTGAACACGTGCGCGCGCGCGCGCACACACACACACACACACACACACACACACACACACACACATATACACATATTACTGTAGCAGAAACAGTTCTAGAGAGAGGCTGACTTTGCCCTACCTTTGATAGATGGTTTGCCATAAGTGACACCTGTGAGTGCTGCAAAAAGCAAAAAAGAAACCAAGCCTGTCCTTTTCCCTCAGTACAGCTCAGGGAATAAGCCTTTGTAAAAAGGCTGAAACACTTACCACATAGGCCTCATTAATGTTTTATTAATCATGCCCTTTTAGTAAAGTGGAGAAAATGACCTTAACATAAAAATGGTGAAATTTGATGATGGATAGAGGAATGTTGAAATGTTTCTTTGTCTCCACTGCTACCCAGGAACTAATCATGACATGTAAACTTTTCAGGAATGCCCTACAATTTCTCTGCTTACCCACACCACCTGTTCAACAACATAACTTAGCAGCAGCTGATATATTACTGATGTTGCGTGTCCATGCTGAGGGGTGCAAATGGAACATCTGTCCCATTTGCAGTGCCACAGGGGACTTTTTAGAGCAGCTATTTCACATCACCAAAAAAAAAAAATATCTGCCACAACCCACAAGCTTGCAAGACTTTTCCCAGACTAGACAGGGTATCTTTTCATTGCCCAAAATGCCACCACAACTGGATACTTAACATCAGCCTCTCGAGAAAAGTACTCATACAGCTGCATCCCAGACATGCAAATCATCAGCCATACGAAGAGGATTTAAAATGCTTGGTTTGTTTTAATGCAGTTTTCATGTGCCATTTATTATTCGGAGGAGGATAAAGACTGTGACCAGACTTTCTGATTTGAGTTAGATGTGAATATCCATGCATTTCAGCCAGACTGCAATCAGCTGCTTCCAACCTGCTGCAACAAAGAAGTGCTGACACCAGAGACATTTCACAGAACTGGGCACTCAAGTGATCATCTCAGTGGGCTGCCCCGGAAACCCAGCACTCGGTGTCTTTCATCCAGCTTGTAAGCAGCTACATCCAAAATGCCAGCTGTGGCACCTACTCCCAACATGAGCTATTTTTTTTCTATCAACACAACAGCTTTGAATAGTCTGCTTGAGTTGCAGAATTTCAATTTCTTTGGTGTTCTGTTTTATCCATTGTGAAAATAAATACAGCCAACCTGGATAGTTATATCACTGGTTTGCAACTTGAGTTTCAGGTGTGTCCAGTTTCTAAGCAAGAGTGCAGTTAGAAGTAAAGGACATGAAATGTTGTGAATGTAGTTCCAGTGGAAGCATAATTCATTCAAACATCTGCTGGTAGTGGTAGTGGTGGTGGGGTAATAATTTGTAGCAGGAGATTCTGAGTCCAATTTAATTCAGCTCAGAGTTTTCAGAAAAAAATGTAAACACATACTGGATAATGCCAAGAAATATTTTATCCTGCAACACAAAAATTTCCATTCCTGAAAAGGTATGCTGCCTTTCTTTTAAAATTTGTGTGCATAACATAGCTGAGCATAGCTACAAGTTTTGTGGACTTCTAAAAGACTGGAAAGCAGAGACAACTGCAAAGGGTTAAAAATCTTAGTAAACAGTTTCACCCACCAAAATAGTTTCATTAAAAAATGAAAGCCAAAGATAAGCAGGGTGGTACAGTTCAACCTCTTCTACTGCAAATACATAGGCAGAGAGTGAATGGCGTATGCGTTGGATTACTTCCATCACACAGCTTCTTATATCAGCCACCTACAGAATGGGTGACGTTAACACTGTGAAAATGTACTTTTAGAAATGTTCCCTGTCTGCTTGGTCAAAAAAACAGAACATTTACTGAAAGAAACAACCACCTGCATGGTTTCAATCTGCAGAAGTACTATAATGTGTCGCCAACCATATGCTCTGCTATTGTATTATTTTATATGTTCATTTCTGTTGAAACAGCTTTTTCTGTCCTACTTTTTAAAATTACTTCTCTTGTTTTTGCCCTTCTTCAAACTATTAGCAATAGGTGGTGTTTACAATATGTTGGGTGAGCAGGATGTAACTCATAACCTAAATTCCCTGCTTTAAGATACCCTGTTTTGCAATGATTATGTAGACAAATACAGTATCTGGGCAAAAGTCAAATTTTACCTGAGATATTTCCTGCATCTGGTACTGTTACTCATCAGCGCTCATGACATCTTCACAAAAGAAGGATTGGTTACCGTGGTTTCCTTCACTGTAGTTGTCTGGCTATGAATGACACCACAGTTCCACATATGTTACATAACCAGTAATTATTGTGTCATCACTGCCAAAGTGCAATTATGTTTCAGAAATGTTTTCTAAATCAAATCAAGCAACAACACACAGAGATATGCAATACTGGGTTTCAATCTACATCAAGGGTACTATGGAGCATGACAGGCCTTAGGTTAAGTGACATTAACCAGATAATTAGGGAATGCATCTGAAGAAATTATACACCTTGCAATATATTAGTGTAACTGTAGAAGAAAGCTAATTTTAGTTAGCGGCAGACAGCATCTCTTATGTTAACACATAGATTATGTGCCGAGATGCCCTGGCTGAAAGTAATTTTAATCAATTAAGACAGGATTTTGAACATCCTTCTCCTGCTACAGGAAGGCAGAAATGGAAAGTAAAGCAGAGATAAGAAAAACAAATTGGTAGTGCATTAGCTGTGTTTATAACAGACTTATGTCTCACTCCTATTATCTCCAGCTGCATGTCATGTACTCCCACTGACATTCTTCGGCTTCCATGTTAAGCATGTCATGAATTCCCATCAACATTCTTCAGGTTGCATGTTAAGCATGTCATGAGTTCCCATCGACATTCTTCAGCTTGCATGTTAAGCATGTCATAAATTCCCATTGACATTCTTCAGCTTACATGTTAATGTAGTTGTTGTTGTCTTTCGGCTTTTCCCGGTTAGGGGTCGCCACAGCAGAACTCCGGTCCGCTAATGATTGGCAGTAGATTTTCACGGTGCCGAGTTGTCAGCTCGACGCCCAACCTTCATCGAAGGCATGCCCATTCACGCATGTCTTTCGAACACCACTCGACCCGCGGGGAGGACATGCAGACTCCACACAGAAGGCACTTCCCGCACACTAGCTGAGAATCAAATGAGAACCTCTTGCTGTGAGGCAACAACGCTACCGCTGCACCACCGTGGAATGCTTAAACAGGCTTTTTTGTGTCAGTTGGACCTTAATTATTGACAATAAATAAACATAAAAGCAATAAAATAAATGAAGCATGCGTACCATGGCTGCTCATAACTTTCTCTTGGACTGACTAATTGGAAAAAACACAGTAAAATCACTACAAATTGTTCTTAAAGTGCAAGGTACAAATGTAAGAAGGAAGAAGACCACACTTCTCAATATTCAGCATTACAAATTGTGGAAGGATAAAACACAAAAAGCACAGCTGTTTTCTGTTGTCAAGGTTTGATTCTTTCCACCTCCATTTGCCTGTTGTGCGACTCTGAGCAAGTCACTTAATGAAACAGTGCTCCCAGGTGACCATTGAAGGGATACTTGTGTTCAGTGGATTTTCCTGTTTAACAAATTAATATAAATAAAATAAAACAAAGGTAAAAACATGGGATCCAATTAACCCAAGAAAGGCAGATGAAGGAAGACAGCAGAACAAGCTTACAGTAAAACATATTACATAAAGAGACATGTGATGTTACTTCCAGCTTAGTAACACACATTTTGTAAGTAACTATATTGATCTGAGGTAAAATCATATCCCCTTTCACCTGCCACAGTACCTCTGTTACCTAAAACTGCTTCTAGATTTGTAGCTATAATGATAGGCAAGCAGAAAGTGAGGCTGAATGTGCTCCAACAAAGCTGGAAAAAAAGCAGGGGATGTTCCACCTTGCCAGCAATGTCACACAGATGGCAACATCATGTATACACTGCAGGTGATGTATGGTAACCAGGTACACGACTAGATGCAAGTTTCTTTTTTCAGGGGTGACCTAGAAGTGCAGCCTGATTAACTGCCCTGCTCAGGGTCAGGGTCACACATTAAGTAAGCAGAAACTGATGTATTCATATCACAACTACTGAAGGAAGAACATTAGCAGCTCATAGCCTCAGATATGCAGTGAACATATAAATTACAGTTATATTAATAAAGCAAAATCAAGCAGCAAAGGCAACCACGAACTGAAAATAAGCCAGTACTCACTTTCTATATAAAATAAAAACTCACTTATTGTGTACAATGGTAAGCGCTTTCACTATCCACTTCATCAGACCATTAAAACACACAATGCCAAAGTACCTGCTTTTAAAATACAGCATATCCAATCAGATCATCCAATTAGGCATGTATTTTAAAGACTGTATTAGTCAACAGCATGATACTATATTATGCTACACTAAATACATTAAAAACTGATGTCTCTTCTAAAAGAGGCCAATTAATGAATCAATTATTTTATAAATGCATCAATTATTTTATAAAGCAGCATATAATTATATTTATAAAAATAATAAATTTATAAATTCATAAGCTACACACCAAATATATATACAGATACTAAAAAAATACATAACTATTTACTAAAAAACACATAATCAAACAAATAACAAATGAATGTCCTTAATACTGGGTAGTGATGTAGGAAAGTTTACTTGGCAATTAATCTCCTGGACTTCAAAATAGGTCTCAAAGAAGCCCTCTCGTTGAGACCTTTGCCCTTATCTGCTCTCAACCTTAAAATCCAACAAGTCTCTCTTCTTTCGGTGCCATTCCTTATGTCTCCATCACGGGCCATGGGTAATATTACATCAATGACCATAAATCTAAAATGATGATCATCACCACTGGCCATAACGTGTTTTGCTAGTGCATTAGTATTAGCTTTTACTCTAATGGCATATAAATGTTCCCTTATCCTATTCTTGAGAAGTCTATTAGTTTTGCCAGCATAAAATGAATTGCAGAGGTCACAAACTGCCAAACAGACCACATGCGATGTGTTACAGTTGGCCATAATAGGAAATCTAAATTCTTGTTTTGTATCTGGGTGCACAAATTTACCACTCAAATCTATGCTACCACAGTAATTACATTGCCCACATGGTAATGCACCCATGACCTGTGCACCCCCTATGCATTCTGAATAACTCTGAATCTGTAAGAAGATTAAGGGAAAGCAGGTGATTAAAAGATACTGAAACAGAACCAGTGCTAAATGCTTTTGTGAGCACAGATGAGGGTTGTTTGCCACTGGAAGAACTACACTACCTCAGAAGAAAATCTCATAACTTCCACCAGGTGCTTTATTAAGTGGCCAAGGATGTTTAAGGCACAACTAAGTGATGTTTTTGGAGCTATTTTGTTTTATTTAGGCCTAGTGATACAAGCAATGAGGACGTTTCTCTGGGGGCCTAATTCCCATTCCTGGTGGTTGGCGTGGGAAAGTAACATTTTTTTTTTAAATACATAGTCAAAAGTGACCTTGGGACTCTTTCTGTTTAAGATTTTGCTGGGAAATACAATTAAAAGTAACTGATAATGCAACTGTAGTCTGAAAAGCAAGTATGTAACATCAAACCAATGCCATGGGTATGCAACCACCTCACTGAAATCCTGGAAATGTAAACCACATCTACAGTCAAGAAATAAAGTCCCCCAAATTAAAACCTGGATATGTATAAATGGGATATAAAATATCTCCGTTGAAGCCTGGGTAAGTAGCTTCCCCTCCTGCCAACAGCTGGGATGAAACAGATGTGCAGGATAAAAGTATTTGTACAAAAAACACAATTCTGTGGTCCTTGGTGAAGGAAGCAGCAGAATATTGTGACCAACAGACTACTGGTGAGGGCTATATCTCTGAGTTTAGCAAACAAAACACAGAAAATTAAAAGCAGTCTCTCATTCCTAAATGATGGTGGGTAAGGTGTGACACTGCCAACTTGATCACCAGAAGGCTGTATCAGAGTTTGCTTGTCAATGCATTCCGAATAAGTTAGGCATGCAAAGGAATGCACATGGCTTTGTCTGATACTTAAGCTACAGCTGAAGGTAACCAGTCAAAAACATAACATACAAAACAGCTTATGGGTAACCATTTATAACAAGGCAATATTTTCTATAAGGGGATAAAAATGGCACTACAAGAACCTTGTTTTATTAATTTTACAGAAAAAAGTGTATGGAACATTCTGATTCACATAACAGTTTCACAAAGAATTACCCAGAAATGTGGACAGTCAACAAAGTCAATGCATCCTACAAACTTTTTAACTGCTATGATTTAGGCACAGAATTGTAATTTTGGCCATCAGATTTAGACTTGTTCCTCCTATATTTACTGTTGGTGCAATGGTGCAGTGGTTTGCGTTCTCACCTCACAGGAAAAGGTTCTCTGGTTCGATTCTCAACTGAGGTGCCTTCTCTGCGAAGTGTGCATGTTTCTCCCTGCTTTTGTGTGGGTTTCCTCCCACATTACAAAGACATGCATCTGGAGCGTTTCTCTCCAGGCCTCCGCTGAAAATCGGCTTGTTCCAAGTTGGACTATCCTGGTAAACAAATGTTAAATAAAATAAATACATTTCCTCATAAGGTCAGACCTGATTATTGGGACATACATTATTAAATAAACTATGCAAAGTTTCCCTTTTTGCTTACTTAAAGATAATGCAGAGGAAGAAAGTACTGTTATGTAAGAACTTACCGTACCAACAGATGTCTTAATGATCACTTTTGCAGTATTCTAAACTATTTGTTTATCTTGACAAACAACCTGGATGTCCAGCCAGGGTACCAAAGCCAAAACCTTCCATAGAACTATATGTCCAATGTATGACCTAAACCCACAGGCATAAAGTGTGCATACCAGTACATATGAGAGTAAATCCTCAGACTATCTCCATGCCTGTAAGCCTGCAGAGGCCTAAGTAATAAAATAAAATGGACAGTTAAGAGGAGTGAGGCAGAATGATAGTGGTCTCCCCTCTGTCCATGAGGAGAAGGAAGGAAAGTAAAGAGAAGGGGGTGAATGGGGGAAAGAATACTGCAACAGTGAACAGTAGGACAAATACTGTTCTGGTAAGTTATTAGACAACTGTACCATGTCTTTCCCTAGGATTACTGTTGCAGTATTCCAAACTGTTGGGTGATTCCCAAAACTTAGGAAATGTGAAAGGTGGATGGATGAGAACTAGGAGAACTGTCCAGTATTCCAGAGAGGACTGGCTTGGTGAAGGTCGATCTGGATTTTAGAAAAGTATTTAGAAAGGTATATTTAATGTTTGGTAATGTCAATCCCCTTTTAAAAAGCTCCAGATGAGGTCACTGCTCTAAAAGAATGTGCATTTGGCAGGGAAGGGAAGGATTTACATTTAAAAATCCAGTTAGCAACAGTTTTGCTAAGAGAATGGATTCTCTAACACAGAATATTGCAGAGAGACAGGCAATTGGTTAGAGTTGTGGATATCCTTAGTCTTATCCAGGCAGAATCTGAGTTGTCTATGTACATCAAACGAATACAGAATCCTTTCTCCTTTATTTTGTGGAGTATGAAAGAAAGTGGGAAGATTTATGGCCTGACTGAGAGAGAGAGTTCATTTGCCAGTTTAGGTATAAAGACTTATGGGTTCTTAGGAGATTACTAGGGTAAAGGCTCAAGCCAAGCCATTTTTACCCAAATTTTACCTGATTTTCAATCCCTGAGTTCTAGAGGATGGCTTGAGTTTGTGCCTATGCCTTTGAGTATTTTACAAACTGCCCATGTCCATAATGGACATGGGCACCACCCCAGTTGTGAATTTAAGATACCACATCCATTGTTCCAAACTACATTTGAGGAGGGTCAAGGAAGGGCTGTGCTTTATGTGAATAGGAAGCCTACTCCAGAGAAGGGGTCATCAACAAAACACATATCTCTCCATCATGTTCTGTTTATGTCACAGCCCAGGTTTAGATCCTTAGAATGAGTTGTCCTTATGTAGTTTTATCTTGCGAATGCCTATCAGTTCCATCAGAGCTGGATTTGAGTGTGCCTTGTAGGTTAGGCATAGATCACCCATTAATAGCCAGTAGGAGACACAGTAAAGGGAGAGGGCTTTTAGCTGAAGTCATGTTGTTTACACCCTGTATTTTCTTTTGTAATAAACCTCTGAGGCTGCTTCAGCTGTTGCACATGCCTGATCAAGTACATGCCAATAGGTGCACTGTTTTCGATTACTGGTCTGATTAGGGCTGAGTACAAGGAGATTATAACTTCTTTGGATCTGGATGCCATGCCTTTTCTTATAAGCTGTGCCACAAAGAAGGATTTCTTCACCACTGTGGATACATGGTGGTCAAAGTTCAGGGTACTATCTGTGTACCTAGATCTCTCATCTCTGAGTCCACTCTTAGGGGTATGCTATTAATGTTACTATTTGCAGGGGTATTTCACTTCTCAAAGGGCATGATTATGCCTTTTTTGTATTTAGTTTTATGCCATGGCTCTGGCACCAATCATTTGTCCGAGTCAGACTCTTCTGAAGGATATTTACATCACTGGGGGATTTAATGATTACCCCCAACTTAAAGTCATCAGCAAACTTGGTCAGCCAAAGGCTGTCTACATTAGCCCTGACTTCATAGAAGTATATTCTGAGCAGGAGAGGTCTCAGCACTGAGCCCTACAGCACACTACTAGTTACTGGCTTCTTGCTGGCTCTGGATTTTCCTACTCTAACAACACGTGTCCTGGCCAAGAGCCATACGTCTAGCCATCTGGTGGCATAGGGATTTATGACCAGTTTTGTGAGTTTATCTATAATATCCAAGTGGGGGGTTGTATCAAATGCCTTAACCAGATCAATGTAGGCAGTATGCATTTTTACCCTAATCCTAATGACTTTCTTAAAGAAGTTCACCAGATTCAGCATGCATGACCTGACCTGACCTTGACAAAGCTGATCTGGGCTGGGTCCAGTGTTTGGAGGTTTCCTATATCATTATTTATCAAGTCCGTGATTATTCTTTCCATAGCCTTGCATTTAAGACTAGTCAAACTTATGGTTCTGTTGATGGTCCCCCTTTATACAGAGGTATGACTGTTGCTGTCCTCCACTCCACTGGGTGGAGGCTAGTCTGGAGGCTGTGGTTTAAAAGAGATCCTAGTTGACCTGATAGGCCCTGGTTCAAGCTACTTAGGAGGCATCCAGGGATACTGGTGGGACACATCAAAGCTGTGCTTTTAGGTTTACAGTGTGCAGTGATGACCTGTTCTTTGGTGATAACTGGTAGATGAATGTTGTAAAGCATTTCTTGGGGGGGGGGGTAACCAGAGGTGATGGAGAGGTGAAATTTGAGCTGAATTTATTGGCCAGTAGCTTTTCTATATCTTCTGGCTGGGTACAGGTGATGCCATCTACAACTAACTCAGCACACTGTTGGGTGTCATCCTTAAGATTGCGGACATAACTGAAAAATGCCTTATGGCTACCCTTAGCTTGGGAGGCCATTTTTGCCTCAAAATTTGCTTTTGTAGGCTTGACTAGTCCCCTGATTTGCTTGTTTAGATTAATGAGGGGGTTTCTGATCTGTTGTGCACCTTCTTTCTTACTTCTAGACAGGATTTTCTTTTCTTTTTGTTGCACAACCTATTTATACCTGGAGTCCACCAGGTGGCTTGTTTTTGCGGTTTGCCCTAGGCTTATTTCAGTCTGATACTGCTGCTTCTATGCACTTGTTTATATGGCTGTAGAGGACTTTTGTGTACACCTCTGCATAGGCATCTGTGTTTTTTGGGTTTGAGGAAGCTTGGAAATTAGCTATGCCATCATTTAATAGGAGGTAGTTTGCCTTAGAAAAGTTCTTAAAGATTTTGGGGTTAGGAGGGGGTTCCGATTTTATATTTACTTCAAGGAAGATCGCTTTGTTATCTGATCTAACAAGTGAAGACATCACACTTGGGGTGGAGGTGCAAAGCTCTCCCATATTTGTGAGTACCAAGTCTAAGATATTTGTACCCCTAGTGGGAATGCAGACTAGCTGCTCCAGGGCATTTACATTGACAAACTCTAGAAATCTTTGAGCCAACATTTTACTGGTTGGATATGCTTCCCAGTTAATGGAAGGGAGGTTGAAATCACCCAAGAGTATGGTATTGGGTTGAATGGTAAGTGATTCTAGCAAACTCAGGTGTGAGGCATGGTTTTCCTGGTTTATGGCAGGAGGCCTGTACCTAGCAAGGATACATTAAGGGATTTTCCTGTGGTTAGTTGGACATGGAGTAGCTCAAGAGTGCCATATTGTTTGAACAGTCTTGAGGTGTGCTTATCCTTTATGTAGAGGGATACACTTTTTAAGTTTTGTACTTTCATGTGCAGTGGATGGTCGGAATTTGTAAAACTCATGGCAGACTTCCACTGGCTTTGAGCCATGTATCAGTAACTGTATAGATGTCAGCATTCTCCAGAGCGAAGAGTGCTTCCAGGGAGTGAAGTTTCTAGTTGAGACTGCTAGCACTGAGCAGTAATACCTTTACAGCTTATCCTGAGTAGATTTTGCTGTGTTGGAAGGTTTGTCTGTTTGGCAATACCAAAAAAGGCACTATAGGATTGGATAATGTTTTGTCCAATATCAGAAAGCATAGTGGCAACAAGTGAATACTATCCTTGCGTGGCCTGTCAATCATGTTCTCTCAGGCTGACAAATACTGCAACCCTTTGGAATAAAAAAAACGGCTTCAGAAAGCAACCAGCAGTTTTAAAGTGCATCTGAAGAAGTTTGATTTTATTAAACGAAAAGCACTTTAAAGCTACTGGTTGCTTTCTGAAGCAGTTTTTTTTTCTATTTTAGTAGTTTATTTTGTGTTTTTTCGACCCTTTGGAATAACACCAGCAGCTAAGCCAACTATTTAAGTCAGTTTATGTTGGTATTGAGGCATCATCCTTGGAGACAGTAGAATGCTGCTCAATGCTAAGATCATACCTGTCTGTGACACCTGTTGTGAGAGCTCAGTCATGTCTCTCTTCATATAGTCCAGGGGAGTATGTCTCAGGTAATTTACATCCACATGGACTATGACTGAGTCCTACTGGTACTTGGGGATTACTGACCTTAGCGCTTGTATGACCTGCCGAATCCTGACCTGTGATAGGCAACTAACTGCAACCTTCTCCTTATCCAGCCTGGTCAGAGGGACATCAGTGGGTCTCAAAATGGAGTCTCTAATGACAAAAAATATTGGCATGTGTGACATTACGCCTTAAGGGCTTGGTAGTTTAGACACTACAAGATGTAGTTTTATGTGCTGTGGAGGGACTTGTCTTGTTTGTGTACATGTGGAGTTTCTGAGAACTGTCTGAGAGGCCTTTGAGGTTTGGGTAAGTTACACGTGAGCACCTCTGCATACGTGGGTCAGTGTGTCTGGTCCTTGCACACAGTGCAGACTGGAGAAGTTGTTCACCGCAACTGAGCTACAAAATATAAGTATCTTGATTTTTTCTTTGATTATTCTTACAGATTACTGTTTTTACAATTTAATATATATAAAGCACTTTGTCTATTCAGTATCTTCACAAATCCTTATCTGTTTAAAAACTTTCATTTGTCTCTGTAGTGCTTGCTGTCTTGTAGGCTATTTTTGTCCCACCCTTCCTCCCTGTTGGTGTGTTGCTCTTATACTTGATGGCTTTGCAGTTGCTCGCCCCTACTGTGACACACCTCCCAGTCTAGTGTCATTAGCTCATTCTGCTCAATACAGAATGAACATTTGATAAGGCCTTCTGTTCCTCCTTTTTCCCTTTCAAAAAGTAAAACAAGACTTTTTTTCTCTTTTGCCTGAACCTTCTTGTGTTCTGACTGTCCTTCTCAAACATTTTGGAAATATACAGTATATTTCAGAGCATTTGTTATAACTGTATTTGCTATAACTGATTTAAGTATTTTTTTCTGGCTTTTTGATTATTTACTGCTTAGCGACTGCATTTTAGCCTGTTTACACAGCTCTGCATTCTATTTAAACTGTTTTTGTGTTGATTAACTGTTTTGCACTTTTAAAAAGTTATTTGTTGCTTAATTTTACCTGTAGGCTAACACACTCAAGCGCTTAGCCGCTTAAAAGCATTTATAGCATTTACTGTCTGTTTTTCCTCTGTTTTCTGCAAAAAAAAAAAACAAAAAAAAAAAAAAATCTTGTTTTCCCGCCTTACTGAACTAGAATAGTCCAGTCTTCAGAGTTTGCTGATCTCTGGGCTTTGTCTTGGTTCCTGTGCTATTCCATATCCTTATTTGGATAAAAGGAAGCATCTTTTTTTCACCAGTGGGAGTGGGGAGCACTGAGCGGCCTATTTGTCCCTAGAGGAGTGGTTCCAGCC
This sequence comes from Protopterus annectens, assembly GCF_019279795.1. Classification (NCBI taxonomy): domain Eukaryota; kingdom Metazoa; phylum Chordata; order Ceratodontiformes; family Protopteridae; genus Protopterus; species Protopterus annectens. Next base: position 687,077,459 of record NC_056747.1, on the reverse strand, counting down.
AGAAACTTGTAGTCTATTGGCCATTTTGGGTCAATTCCTAGCTCTTTTCAGCCCCCTGTAATAAAGCCCACTTTAGCGCGCTTTTTCGCTTGTATTCAACTCAGCACAGCTCCTCGTGGTGTCCTGCAGAGTTCTACAAGCAGCAGAGAGCAAAAGAGTGACTTTTTCCTGATTTAAGTTTTTTTTTCTGGCTTTTTGATTATTTACTGCTTAGCGACTGCATTTTAGCCTGTTTATACAGCTCTGCATTCTATTTAAACTGTTTTTGTGTTGATTAACTGTTTTGCACTTTTAAAAAGTTATTTGTTGCTTAATTTTACCTGTAGGCTAACACTCAAGTGCGCTAGCCGCTTAAAAGCATTTAAAGCATTCACTGTCTGTTTTTCCTCTGTTTTCTCCAAAAAAGAAAAAAACAAAAAAGAAAAAAAAATCTTGTTTTCCCGCCTTACTGAACTAGAATAGTCCAGTCTTCAGAGTTTGCTGATCTCTGGGCTTTGGCTTGGTTCCTGTGCTATTCCATATCCTATTTGGATAAAGGGAAGCTTCTTTTGCTTTAGCGCGCTTTTGTGTGATTTAGCGCGGAGTTGCCCATAGAGCACCATCGGGCAGCGCCGGTTAAACTATTTCTGGCTCCGTAAAGTCTGCTCGTCAATTTTTCCCTTAGAACTTCTCTACTTGCAATCTAAACAGTCTATTCTCTATCTCAAAAGCTCAGCACTTGCTCCTAAAGCATTTTTATATAGGTAAAGTACTTATATACTAAACAAAGTACTACATTAGCCTAGAATCCCCTTGAGTACCCATTTCCCTATAGGTCCCTTCTGACTCAGTTACACAGCAAACTTTTTCACTTTTTCTAGCATGTCGAAGGGTCAGTTGCTAGCATCCTCTCCTGTTCAGCTGGTGAATCTGGGCATCTTGAGGCAATGTTACAATTGCCTCATGTACACAGACAACCCACTCCTTCTCCCACAAAACACAAATACATGTGAGAGATGCAACTATATAGCCAAACTGGAGGCTGAGCTCTCTCAACTCAGGACTGGCAAGACCAGACAGGAGGAGAAGGAAACCACGCACACCACAAACCCAGTTTCACATAGAACTATCACAACTGCAAAACAAACACATAAACACACAAAGACATACTCGGAGGCACTGATCAAAAATCTACCAAAACTACAGAGGCCTCCAAAGCAGACACCCAAGCAACTGCCACCTCAAGACATAAGACATGCAACACATAGTTCTCAAAGTCAGTGTGCTAAACAGTCACAGCCCTTAAGGCCAAACACAATGCCAGACACACTTGTTATAGGTGACTCCATAGTCAGACACACTGACGTCCCACTCACCAGACTGAACCAGGAAAAGATCACAGTAAGCTGCCTGTCAGGCCCTACAATCCGCCACATAACACAAGCACTCAGGTCACTCCACAGCAAGTACAAGTATGACTCAGTCATTGTCCATGCCGGTATGAACGACCTGAGACGTACCTCCCTGGACTACATGAAAAGAGACATAGAGAAGCTCTCAGATTATGTAGCCCAGGCCGGTATGACCCTGACCCTGAGCAGTATCCTACCCTCACCAAGAATCATGCCACAATACAGAGACAAAATGATCAGCTTTAATAATTGGCTTAATTACTGGTGTCATTCTAAGGGGATCCAATGTCTGTCTGCCTGGGATGACATGCTTGACAAGCCACGCTGCTTCGCAAGGGATGGCTTGCACCTGTCACCCCTGGGCTTCCGGATATTGGCAAAGGCTCTTGCCACCCCCATAGTGCCTTTTTTAGGCAAGGCTCAAATGATAAACCTACCACCCTAGAAAACAAAAATGGAGAAAAACTACGGGTGATACTGCTCAATGCCAGAAGTCTAAACCTCAAGATGCACACCCTCGAAGCCCTCCTCAGTATGGAGAACATCGATGTCTGTGCTGTGACTGAAACCTGGTTCAAGGCTCCTGAGAGCACCCCAGCACTATCAGGTTATACCTCGTATCATGCGTTCCGGCCCCAAAATCCGGACCGAACCACAAAAGGAGGGGGAGTATCCATATTCATAAAGGATACCCACACCTCCAGGTTAGTGGCAACGCACGAAGCATCGGAGACCATCCAGGTGCAATTAACCACAGGTAAACTGCCCTACAGTTTGTAGCATGCTACAGACCACCTTCTCAAACTCAGGAAACCCACACAGCCTTCCTGAAGACACTGGAGAGTATGAATGCCTCTCCAAACACCATCATATTGGGTGACTTCAACTACCCAAACATAGACTGGGAACATTACTCAAGCCCCAACACCCTAGCCCAAAGGTTCCTGGAGTTCATAAACTCAAATGCTATAGAACAACTAGTCACCATTCCCACAAGAGGAGAAAATATACTAGACCTGATCATCACAAACATGGGGTCAAAATGCTCCACACCGGAAGTATATCCCTCATTAGTGAGATCAGACCATAAATTAATCTCATTGGAGATCCACATCCCGCCTCCACCCCCAGCAAAAAAGACCACAGTGAAGAACTTCTCAAAAGCAAACTTCACACTTCTTAAGACTGGAGTGGTATCCTTCAAGGCCCCTGAGCCAGTGGAAACCACAACCCACGCTGATGAAACCCTTACAAATGCCTTCTACGAGCACCTCCAGGAATGTATGGATCAAGCAATCCCTAATAAAATCAAGACCCTTTCCACCAAAGGCAGGCGCCCAGTGTGGTGGACCCCAGCCATAAACAAACTCTACAACAAGAGGAGAAAGCTACTACATGACAGAGCAAAATCCCTAAAAGGGAAGGCATCTCTGATCAATACTAGCAAAAAACTACGATCACTCATAAAATCATCCAAGGCCAACTTTGAGAGAAAAATCGCTAATGACACAAAAGACAATCATAAGGCCTTCTTTAGCTATGTTAGAAACCTGGGTGGAAACTCCCAGATATGCTCAGAATTAGTCCAAAATGATAAAAAATCACTGAACCCACAGACATTGCCAACATACTGGCAGACAGGTTCAGTGCAAATTTCTCCCTCCCCCCCAAAAGGAGAAATATCTATCCCACCAGAGTCTAGCCTCCCAAACATCTCAGATGTCCAGGTGAGAGCTGCTCTCTCTAAAGCAAAAAACACAGCATCAATGGGACCGGACGGTGTCCCCGGCTGTGTGCTACACGAACTCAATGAGGAACTAAACCCACACATAAGGCTGCTGTTTAATCTTAGCCTTACTACAGGATACGTGCCCAAAGAATGGCGGACGGCAACTGTGGTCCCACTCCACAAAGGCAGTGCTTCTACAGACCCTGGAAATTACCGCCCCATAAGCTTGACGAGCCTTGTCTGCAAAGCTATGGAGAGGATCATAATGGAACTCATAAATAAAGACATTGGGGACCTACAGACACTGGATCCTACCCAATTTGGCTTTGTCAAGGGCAGATCCTGCCTCTTGAACTTGGTCGACTTTTTCTAAACAGTCACTAAGGCCATTGATGAGGGTAAGGCAGTTCACACAGCCTACCTTGACCTAGCAAAAGCGTTCGACACAATACCCCACTCGGGCATCATAGAAAAGCTCACCAGCTTAGATGTAAACCCATATGTCACAAGATGGGTTGCAAACTGGCTCAAGGACAGAACACACAGGGTTAGAGTTGCTGGTGCCATGTCAGACTCTAAGCCAGTCACGAGCGGTGTCCCACAGGGCTCAGTCCTGGGCCCCCTCTTGTTCGGCATTTACTTTTCTGAAGTGCAGGCAAACATAGGGGGATTGTGGCTGACAAAATTTGCAGATGACTGCAAACTGGGCACCATAATTGACACTCCATCAGACACAGACATCCTCCAGAGAGGTCTCATAGAAATGGATAACTGGTGCCAGAGCCATGGCCTTAAGCTAAATGCCAAAAAATGTATAGTCATACCCTTTGGGAAAAACAAGGTAACCCTAATTACCACATAGGTGGTAATCCATTAAACACGGAAGAAGTTATCAGGGACCTGGGGACCCAAGTTGACAGTAACCTCTCTTTTGACACTCACATTGCCAAAGTGGTTAGGAAGACCTTCTACATTGCCCACCTGATCATGAAGGGATTCACATCCAGATCAGGAGAGGTCATTGTACCCCTGTACTCTTCACTTATCAGACCAATGATTGAGTACAACGCCCCATTCGGAATGTACCTTACCCGACACCTGCAGCAGTTGGAAAGACCCCAAAAGTTCCTCACCAAAAGGATAAAGGGTCTCAAACATATGTCATACGATGCCCGACTGAAGAAACTCCAGCTCTATTCAGTCGCATACCGTCTGCTCAGAGGTGATCTGTGCCTGACATACAAGGCCATGTCCAACCCAGAATTAATGGACATGCTCCGCCTCAAAAAATCCAAATCCACCAGAGCCATGAGAGCAAGAGACTTAAACCTCAACACGGATATAAATAGGACGTGCTGGAGGGACAGATTCATCACCCAGAGACTCCCTACACTATGGAACAGAATCCCAGTCCATGTGAGGCAGAGCCCCTCACTGACTCTATTCAAGAGAAATCTTGACAAGTGGATGGGAGATCGTAGGTTTACCCCGGGAATCATCTCTGTGTCACTGCTGGACAGAGGCACAGCAAACTAATGGGTATATTATTCTCATCCTAAGGGGTGGTGAAAGCCACACAGACTTTGGCTAGGCTTATAAATGCCCTAGGGCAGATAGCCTAGTATGAACCTATGAACCTATGAGTGTTGTGTGTCACTGACAACCTGTTTGGCATTTTCTGTGTCTGTGTGTGGGAGTCTTTCCTCCAGTGACGTTGATTAGCTACATCTTTCATATACTGTATTTATATGTTTTAGAATTAAGTGGTTGTCAGTGCACATGAGGCAATTGCTACATTGCCTCAGGATGTCCATGTCCACCATTCCAGATGCAGAGATAGCAAGAAAGTGTCTATACATGGTTGCAGGTCCCTAATATGTGCTTTACAAGGGAAGAGAATGGGGGCTGTTTGCAATGGGACAAAGGATGGGTGCTTACTTAGTGTAATCTACATCTAACCTATGCATCAATGCTGCCCAGCACACAAATCAGTTGTTCTTTGAGCAGTGATAGTCATGAACGTTGTAATAATGTAATCTACAACTAATTAAATGCAGCAGTGCTCCTCAGCATGCAAACTAGTTGGTCTTTGACAGTGACTGTGGAAAATTTCAGAGGTAGTTTTTATAGAGAAACGTACAACGTTTAGTGATTGTGTATATACAGGACACTGCTAACCACTGCTGCGTGAAGGCTTACATACAAGCAGTAAAAAGCATGTTTTAAAGTAGGTATGCTCACAGGCCAATCAGGTAAGCATACAATAAACTTTCCACCAGCAGTTCCCAGATCAGATATGTGAAATCAGCCCTCTCCTGCCACAAGAGTAAAGACACTGAGTTTCTTAATGTAGAATTACTGGTTTGGAGCCCAAGGGTTAGGGAACCACAAAAATAGAAGCCTAAAAGCACTGAAAACAACAGATATGATGCATTTAGAGCACTACAATTGCAAAACAGCAGCCATTGCAGCAGTGAAAACATACAACATAAAACTCTAAGTGCAGGAAAAACCATAAATAGCACAGAAATCTTTGAGAATTAAATGAAAACATACAATACAAGTGTAAAATAAACCTTAAATTTCATTTTTCTTGCCAAGGACAACTTCAGATGCAAGCAAAATCTCTCAGGCTCTCTTGTTGTCATCACCAAGCGATAAGCAGCTCAGAATAACTGAGCCAAAAACTCACTCAAATGAGAGGCTTATATAGAAGTAGAAAAAAAAAAACAAGTCTTGAAGTACGTATGCCCACAGGCCAATCAGGTAAGCTCACAATAAACTTTCCACCAGCAATTCCCAGCTCAGATATGAAATCAGTCCTCTCCTGCCACAACAGTGCAGACTTTGCATTAATGTAAAAATGACTGGCTTGGAGCCCAACTGTTAGGAAACCACAAAAATGGATGCCTAACAGCAGTGAAAACAGCAGATACGATGTATTTAGAGTACTAGAATTGCAGAAAAGCAACCCTTACAGCAGTGGAAACATGCAACTTAAAACTCAAAGCAGATGCAGGAAAATCAATAACACAGACATCTTCGAGAATGCAATGAAAAAAGCAATACAAGTGGAAAATAATACTTAATTTCATTTTTCTTGCCAAGTATGGCTTCAGCTACAAACAAAATCTTTCAAACTCCCTGGCGTCATCGCCAAATGATGAGCAGCTAGCTCCACGAGAAGGAATTGGCACTCAAAGACACTCCATCCTTAAAAAATATAAAGAAAATAGGGGTTGCCATAATACTCATCTAGCTGAAGTAATGGTTATCAAAAAAACATTTTTCCAAGTACAGAATATGAGATAGGCAGAGGCTTTTAGTTCAAAAGGAGGTATAGTGAGATTTTCCAGACAAAGTTAAGGTTTCAAGCAGTTGGGAATGCTCTCCTAAGAGTTGTTAGATGGAGTGTACCATTTAGTAATTGTTTCACCTCTAGTCTGGACTTTACTTAGCTTTGTAAGATTTTTTGGTAATAGTTTCCTTGCCCCTTGAGAACCTGTAGTACATTCTCAGAAAACTGGTGGCTAAAAGGGATCAGAATCCTATCATTCACAATGTTAAGCTGATGGTTGACAAACTGGGTAAAGCAATGAGCCCTTCTCTTGTGTGAGCAAGCCCACTGTAAGGGGTAAAGTGGTGATAGCCTTTGGCTAGGTGGCACAAAAGGGGGATTCAATGCTCCCTTGAATAAAAGGAAGCTGCCAGTAAGATCTTGGGTTGTCTCTCTGAATCTTTATTAAGACAGTGGAAAGAGAGACAGAGTGTAGTCAGACAAACATGTCTGGGTAGGGTGGCCCCCCAGATTTAGAGTCCCTGTTTGGTTTGCCTTGGAATCTTTTCCTAGGCATTTTCTTGGCCTTATGAAAAGTTCTAGACTCCAAGCAAGTAATATGTGGGCCTTGCAAAGTAGTTTCTCTGGTGTCTTGGCAGAGAAGTAATAAAGATCTGTCTACAGTCCATTATTATATCATGTTCTTGTAAATTTTTAAACTGTCTAGCAGCATCTGGATGAAACAAAAGGTCAACGTTCAACGTTCACAGGAGAATCTAGAACTTTTGCCTTTATATCCTCTGGGAGGGGCTGAAAATGTAACCATGCATGCTTCCTTATAAGAGAACATGCAGAAGCTCCTCTGCAGGAAGCTTCTACTATGTCATAGCTGCATTTTATGCTGTTTCTAGCCACTTGGGAGGCCTAAGCTACCATAGATATGGCCTACTATTTATTGCTGGCTCCTCCATAAATAACAACATTTCATTTAAATTCCCTAAAATAGATAGCAAATATTTAATCATTTGGGTCTGATAATCCAGAGCGCTGAAGGTAAGTGTTGAAGATGTATAAACCTTTTTCCCAATGTGTCTATTGCTCTGCTGTCTTCATCTGAGGGAAGAGCATTGGCAGCGGGTAGTAGCTTGACGGATTTGTTTGTAGACATGGAAAATGCAAAGTCTGCCAGTGGGTTTCTGTGCAGAAATTTTAGGTCTTCAGATACTTTGTAAAATCTATTGGGCGTTTTAGAGGCTGGTAACTGTGAGTCAAGCACAGTGGAAGTGGATGCAAAGGCATCAAGGAAGGCCTCCAGAACAGGAAGTAAAGGTGCAGGAGCAGGTGTGCCTACTTCCAAAAGGTTATAGTATCTTTTGTTGCACCTCAGAAATCTGCTTTGATTCCCATTCAGAATGTTTCATTCCCCATATGAAGCTCAACAGAGGAGTCAAGAGAGAGGGAGTTTTCATCATCACAAGCTACTTGGGCTGGCGAGTGCATCTGGTATTAGAGGCAAGGAGTCCTCATCTGAATCTGATTTAGCCTCTTCATCCTCAGACGATGACTACAAGTGTCTTTTTCAAAGAGTGGTAAGAGGAGGAGGAGATGTAGTGGGAGAAGGCACTGATGGCCTGAGTCCCATTAAGGTCTTAAAAAGACCCTGTGAAAAATCCATCCACTCATTTTCCTTGGTTGTCTGAGGAAACATTTTTTTTTTTTTTCTTTTTACGTGCATCATCAGCTTTCACTAAACATAGAGATTCTGACCTCTGGAGTACCTCAGTGCATGATCTTATTTCTTCTCTAATCAGGACCTGAGATATGTCTTTGGGCCCTTCAAAAATAAGTAAACGGGGTTCTCCCTTCTTAGCATCATTGGTAGCATCAGTTGTTTCAGATGTGTCTACCTCAGACACCATACCTGCCTCTGGGAGGGTAACAGTACTGGGCATCTGAGGAGGCTTTGGGTGTACCGCGGGTTCTGAAATCTCTGAGGTTATGTCCAAGTCTAATTTGGCAGTCATGATATTAGGCACAAAACTTTTAACCTTCTTCTTCTGGCCTGGAGGGAAATCAGGGGTGGAAGGGACTGCCATCTTTGCTTGCATGAGCCACTTAAGCTGCAGAGTCTCCAAGTAGGAATTAACAGACAAAAGTCATGTTTGTATGGCTTAGGGGACAAAGGACTGACAGACGATACATTTGTTTTTGAAAAACACCTTTATTTAATTATCACTTCTGAGAAGGGCAAACTTACGTTTATATAAAAGTAAGCAAACCATATTCAAAAGTTCACATTTACAAACATTACACACATCACATGCATTGTTATATATCATGTAATCTAAGTATCATTACATAAATTATTCAATTCCTGCCTTCTGTTAAACCTCATTTCTCCTCTAAAACCTTTTTCTGCATGTAACAATTTCCATTTTTTTTCTATGTAATTTACTCCAATCCTTTTCTAAAGATCCTACTTACTGCTCTTTTGTCTATGTTACAATATTCACTACTTCAAGTACGGTTGGTTTAGATTTTGATTTCTATTTTCTAGTAATTACTTTTTTGGTAACCACCAGAATTAAACTTAACAAGGCCTTACTATGTCTAGGCAATTCACATCAAGTATCCCAGCTCAAAAAATTCATTTCTTTAGTTGCACTTATTTGCTCGTCCAGTATTCCTGACAGACTACCCTGTATGGAATTTTTAAAGTCTGCCAGCTCATTACACTCCCACAACATATGTTGCCAGTTACCTCTTTCTTCCCCTCACACATCCAACATTTGCCATCTACTGGAGAAAAAAATTCTTTGGAGTCTGTTTGGGGTATAACACCAATCTATGCAACCACTTTCAGGCAAACATCCTAAATCTTCCAGATTTTGGGGCATATTATGAATCCACACATATATCCTCCCCTTGTTTCTTTATGAACTGTATATCTAATCTCTCTTTCCAATCTTTTTCTGACCTCTTCTGATTTATTCCTATAGATAGCATGCAATATTTGATATGCCCTACTAGTTATTCTTTTAACAACAGCTTCTGTTTTAATTTCAATTAAAAACTCAGCCAATGTAGGTCCTTCATTTAGTACTGCCCTATCTCTTTCTCTTTGCCTACATTCTGATATCAATCCCTGATAGGGAAGGCAATCACTAACCTGCAATTCAAATGTCTTCATGGCCTTTTCCCATTCTATTAACTTTCCTTCTCTAATTATTTGTTCCCAATACCTTGGTTCCTCTTCCTTCAGCAAATGTCATCCCCTCTAGACTATTTTCTGTATCCATAACTGCAGTCATCCCTACTGGCAGAATCTCCTTTCTACATTCCTGTGTTTGCCTAGTTCTTAGTATACTTTCCGCTTCTTTATAAAATATAATATTATGTGTGACTGTTGTTATTCTTCTTAAGGATCTGCGACCAAAATCACATTCATTCTTTATTTCTTGAATTACCTCCTTGACTCATTATACTCCATTTCCACTTTGAATTGAAACTTTCTGCTAGTGCTATATATAAAAGCCTTAACTGCATAGCTCTAAAATACCCCTTCATATCAGGTAATCCTAAACCTCCTTGTTCTATTTGGAGGATCAACTTACCCTACTTGACTCTTGCCCTCTTCTCCTCCCAAATAAAATCTTTCAGCACTTTATTAACTACTATTCACAACTTCCCCTCTGGTTGATAAAAATATGCCTGAACTGCTTATAAAACTACTTAGAAAACTAAAAGGACTAACAATGTTTTTATTGCTTGCATCTTGCTATCCATATCAATAGGCAAGAGCTTCCAGTTTCTGTTTTTGTATTATCTTTTTAGTCTCTTCTCACATATCCTTAGCTGCCATAACCAAATCCTTTTTAATTCATACTCCTAAATACTACATTTTATTATGTCCTCATAAATAGAGGTATTGTTGAACTGATTCATTTATGGATACATAGTTTACAGATATAGCCTTTGTTTTATCTTCATTCAATTTTATATCTCAAAAATACCTGGAGTGGTCTCAAAATATTCCATAACACTGAGCTGTCCTTTTCTGGTTTCATAAGGTACAAAATAATACCATCTGCAAATATAGCCAACTTTTCTTGACCACCATACCAATTATATCCTTGAATTTCTGAGTCCCTTATTTTCTTTGCCAATGGTTTCAAATATAACTCAATCAACAAAAGGGAAAAAGCACACTCCTACCTGGTTCCTCTGTTTAGACGCAACTTATCAGAAAGGAGTCTTCCCACTTTGATTTTTGACTCTGATCCCTCATATATCATTCTAATTAACCTCATTATTGCATGAGGAAATGCAAAGGCTTCCACTGCCTTCTCATAAAATCCCAGTTTACTCTGTTGAATGCTTTCTCTGCATCAAGACCTACTAATAGCAGTGATATTTTCTTACATTCTGTTTCCCTCTGGCTCGTCATTGTTCTATTAGTGCTCCCAAAGACACATTGGTCCATAGCTATCAATTTTGGCATCAAGTTTGCTATTCTTTCAGTTATTACAGACGAACACTTTATAATCATGGTTTAAAATTGATATGGGCCTATATGAAGCTGGATCAAATGGGTCTTTACTATCTTTAGGCATTACAGCCTTAACAGTTTTTTCCAGTGTTGGTGTCTGTCCTCTTTTTCCGTAAACAAAACCATTTAGATCTTTATCACTTTCTTAAGCTTCCAAACTTCCACTGCAATACCACTTGTTCCTGGATATTTTCCTGCAGATTGGGTATATATCACCTCCTCCTATCTTAACTGTTAGTTGTTGATCCTCATATACCTAATCTCTGCATATTTAACTCTTTAACACCTATACATATGGTGATGAATGCTGCCCTCTTACAGCTTCAGAAATCCTTCTATTCCAAAGTATTTTCTGAAAAATATAATCTTAAAAAGCATAACATAATCAATGCCTTTCTACAGCAGGAAAACCTAGATTAACTATCTTACTGTCATTTCATTAAAAAAACTTGCCCTATCTATTTCTGCCAATTATAAGCTGATAAGTCACTTAGTTAAAAAGTCAGACACAAGAATGTTCTGGACACCATGAGGAGTTATAGGTGTTAAATGGAAGAGTACAAAAAGGAGCTATAGGCTTGAATGAGTTAAGTCTTCCATAATTATTTCCATTTGTGTTTTTTTTTGTTTTCCCACTTCTATGCTTTAAACAAATTTTCATTAAATTTCTGAAATACCTCTAATACCTCTATACGATCCCTGGTTATGTTTCTTGTTATAGGCTCCCTACCTTTGGCAACAAACCTTTCTACTTTCTGTCGCCTAAGTTGTTGTGCCAAAAGTTTCTGTGCTCTGGAGTTACTACAAAAAACAGTGCTTAATAGCAATCTTTCTAAACACATGCATATTATCCGGGTAGTCCCTTATTTTCTCTTTAGAATGCTGCAGTTGTGCATCTTCTTGTTTTGTGAGATTCCCCTTATTTTGTAACACTTTCACCTTTGTCAGACACTCTAAATAATTCTTATTACTTCTTAACCATAACATTTACTTCCACACTATTTCAAACTCCACTTTCATTTCACCCCACTTACTAGCTATAAGTTCTGAAGTACTTTCTATCTTCTCTAATAATTCCTGGATGATTTCTAATACCAATTTCTTAAATTCCTCTCTTTTTAACAGGTATGTGTGGCAGTGCCAGTGTCTCATTTTTACTTCATTAACCTGCATTTCGTATCTTAGTAATTATTGGTGCATGATCTGAAATAGTTATTGGATGTGTATCAAAACATTCAATTAAATGGACATGTTCCTGTGAAATATAATTTCTGTGAAGTCTAGTCCAGTTACTGAACCTCGGGGAATAATATGTAAATTCTCCCCAAGTTCCTACTACCAAATTCAAGTCTTCCATACCAAATATTTTCATAATGTTCTGCAGAAATTTACCTTCTTTTGTTATATTTTCCTTTCTAGGCCATCCCCAGATACATCCTCATTGTTATAAATTAAACTCTAATCCCTGACTATAAGTAATATTCCCTGCTGAAAGCTGTTTTTTTTCTCCCAAACTTTTTTATGCTCCAAAATAACAGTTTTAGGTGGAATACAAATGCATGTTAGCATAATCCTCATCCCTTGCCAATAGCCCCTTACTACTACAAATCTGCCACTATCGTCTTTTTTTTCTCTATCTTATCACTACTGTAGCTCCTCTAGCAATTAATATAAGTACTCCCATTTTCATTCGTCCCTGATATTCCGCAGAATAGCCATCCTGAAATTCTTTCTTTATCAAATTCACATGCTCATTTCTTTCCAAATGTGTTTTATGTGGCATTGTTATTTTTACTCTGCATTTCTTAATATATTTAAGTATTCTTTCCTTTTGTCCATACCTGTGTGAGGCCATTCACATTAAAGGACAATATGGAAAGTGTTGCCATTATGGTAAGAAGTCATTATTTCTACCTATTATACATTTTACATATCTGTTTCCAGCTTTTGTGATACATGCACCCATTAATGTTTGGCAGATTAATCCTTTATACAATTTTTTTTTCTTATAATCAACACTGGGACCTATGTCACATTTTACAAGACTTTTTGTTTTAATAAAACCCTCAAACAACAAACCAAACACAAACCCAGAATACACCTATAACCTGTTAACTTAATCCAAGCACTCATAGCTATATACATCTTTAAATATTGAAGTTTAACCCTCCTAACAGGAACATTCTTACCAAATAGCTGCTAACACATGCCCTAATTAACCTGAAATTGACATTATCCATGCAAAGTGGACGTTATTGCCTATGCTTCTACTTATACAAATTGGTGTTTGCCCTTTTTCTTCATTTTAATTTTACCCCCTGACTGTATTCTTTAGTTGCATTCTGCACCTGAACAGAGTAGAGATCCTTGTTGGGAATCTGCCTACAGCAATCACATTTTTCCCTCCTAGCAGCAATGAGATTGAGAAAGAAATATTGAAGGAAGGTTCCACAATGAAGTACGTATCTGAACCAGTAAGGACCAATGCTTCCAACAACCATACTTAGCACGGACCAGTGGGTGCGAGACCTGCATTTGGACTGACAGCAGTCTGGTGATTTACGCTCATTCATCTGCTTATGTACCCTTATGTACATTTGCTTAGGTCATACATAAAAGTTTCTCTCCACAGAAATCAATATAAAATAAGAAAACACAGCAAAGTACTACAAAAACACTGAACATAATTCCAGACTGTTACCTGCCAATCAAAAGTTTCCCTCTGATTCTGCAACAGGTAGTTATGCTTTTAGAAT